>NC_060909.1:4896291-4973791 GCF_014805685.1 Silurus meridionalis
ATTGATGTTCTACTTTGATCAATTCTGTATTGATCTGGAAGTAAGAAACTCACTTGTATGAATTGTATAAAAAGTCGCTATGGATAAGAGCGTCTGCCAAATTCTGTAAATGAAAATGTAAACTAAGTCTGAAATTGCACTGGTATTTTGCACTTTGCCAAGCTCCAGGCACAAAACCTAATGACCCACCATCCGTATTCACAATGCTGCTTTTCCCTATACACAATCCCATGTTGGCAAACACACACGTTGAAAATTAGCAAATGAATTTGGTCTGAAATGGTGTCGTTTAACCATAATGCTACACGATTAACTCTAACAATGTATTTTAGTAAAGTTTTTAATATCTTATTATGGTAGTTAAATGTTGATTGTAGAACAAACAGGAATGGGGCATGTCAGTCTACTGAAACAGAGCAACTCTGCTACAAAGACAATTGACATGACATACGTTTGACATACAGCGATGCTGCAACGAGTCGTTTGAGGTTTTTCGAGCAACACACGCGGAAGACCTTTAACGAGCTCAACCCCCAAAAATTGCGAAACCATTCGGCAACTTGTGCATAATAAACGTCGGCAAACGTTCCGTATGATATGATCTCGCATCCGCACCCACCCTACTCGCCCGTTTTGGCTCCTGCGGACTTCTCCCTTTTCCTGAAGATGAAGATCCGGCTAAAGGTCGCCGTATTGACACCATTGTGGAGATCCAGAGCGGATCGCAGAAGGTGCTTTGAAATGAAGACTTCCAGGACACATTCGAGAAGGTGCAGGAACGCTGGGAGCGCTGTGTTGCTGTGCGAGGGGACTATTTTGATAGTGATGGTGTGTCTCAAAATATATAGATTCCACCTCGTGCTATATAAAATTATTTAATACCATAATGTCTATGACAGGTGCCAAGAATTCTGGAGGCAGCACATATCCTTTGTAATTTCTGACACGAATCTGATGTTCTCTTAAACAGAGTTGGAACATTTAAGACCATGTGGTCCACTGCATTTAATATGAAGCTTAAACTTGTATCTCGGCAACATTTGCATTTCTGTCTGCTCCGTTTCAATGCTATATACTTTTAGACCGGATTCTATAACTCACCCACTTGTAAAATCACTTTGAATGAGAGTGTCTTTGGATGAACATGGCAATGTTTTCAGATATCAGTGAAAGAACATCAGAGCCTTCAGGCCATTTGGACAGCAGGGTTCAAAACTGAATAAATCTCCATACCTTCCTGTATAGACTTGGCGCTGAGCATCTGCTTGTAGTATGAGTAGTAGAGGCCGCATTCGGTCCGAAAGGAGATTTCACGCTCTACTTCCTGCCAAGAAATCCAAAATTTGACAAGTGAGCAGAGGGATTGAAATAAAAGCTAACACATAAGGTGTCTTCTGATTATGTAACAAATACGGTACATTATATTTAGACAGATGTTGGTTTAATGGAGTTACAATAACAAGTCAAACAGGTGCTATAACTATGGCTTGTTAAGTCAGCTCTTATAACAATGCCTTGTTTTTAGTAAAGATTTACCCGGTATGAAGTAGAAGAAAACCTCTAGAACTTCTATGTCAAATTCTATACTGTATTCCCTTATATAGAATGTAGTTAAGGAATACAGGGAATAAGGGAATACAAGGGAATACAGCATAGACGGGGCTCTACTCCATCCGAGTTTTGATTTGTTCTAACAGGATATTTTGTTTGACATAGAAGTTCTAGAGGTTTTCTTCTACTTCCACAGTGTTCCTGTGACAGGCTCTGCTACAACTCTGAGAAGAATGAACTGGGGATGAATGAAGAAATGGACAAACATATGCAAAACGTTATGAAATCATTTTCCAAAAAAGGAACACTTCATAAAGAGCATCACAAGCCCTGCTTTTGTGGACCCAACCTTTCCTCCAGATTTGGCATAGTTTTGTCAGTTTTATTTGAGGTAATGAAATATAAAAAAAAGTGTCTTTTCAAAAACCCAGGTAAAACTTATTGTTAATCCACTTCAGAAAACAATACAAATATAACAAACGCAAATTTCTGACAGAAGAACTCATTATGAAGTCTGCACCAAAGCTGCTTTCAACTTTCAATATTGCTTGTGTGTGTTTCAAGAAACATTGTCTTTTAAAAAGCGAATTCGATGCAGCACACTATTAGACCTACCAGACTATGAATAAATAACTCGAAATCTTTTCTCTTTTTTATTCTACACACAATTTGACATAATAAATTGGAGATGTACATTCCATCACCGGTTACATGATTAATATGAGACACAGACCAAAAGATCCTTCTTACCTCCAGCTGTGAAAACCAGAGCAGGTTTTCATGGATGGAGTAAACATACCAAGCATGGAAGAGTCCAATCACCCCTGCCAATGTGAGCCCCGCCACCATGCCAAGAGTCTGCCAACAGCTCAAGTCATTAAGTCTTCCCCATGAAGAACAACTTATGTCCACCCACTGCTTTGAGACCTCTTTGTGCTCGTTTGCCCCAGAGCTATCCAAATCGATGCTGTCCAGAACGTTCTCTTGCACGCTCTTGCCTCTGCGTCTTGCTTTCATTGCAGCTTTCTCTGCCTTTCTGAGATATTTTTTTTTGGGTCCTCCACTGAACAATAATGCAGTGAACAAATCCAGCGGGTGCTTTCTGAATCTTGAAGGAGGAGCTTTCTCAAACACTGCTATTACCTCATTACTCATAAAAAAAAAAAAAAAAAAAAAATAACAAGTTCCACAATTTTACAAGATATTTTATGAGCTATCTCGGCGAAAAAAAAATCTGTGGAGGCTTTTTAAGGCGTAAGAAAAGAACTGACCGTTCCACGACCGGACAAGACAGCTGAGATAGGAATGAAGGTATTGAGCGGCACAAATGGTGACCTTTCGGCGTTTGGAAGAAAAAAAAAAATGGAAAAAGAAAGTCGTGGACTTGGAACGTCGCTTGGAAAATGTTAAAAGCATTTGTCCGTCTTTTTGAAACGATCAAAAAACTTCTTTACCGGTCTGAAATGGCATCCACAAGGTGCTATAACTGTCACAGACAAGACTTCACACAATGTGAATTCAAAAGAGTCCTGGCTGCAGCTGCTTCATGTCTCACACGTGCGTTTCCCAGAGGAGACACCAAGCTGACATCTGTCTATTTAAACACGACGCCTGAATAACAACATATGGCCACGATACAGCAAGGAAAACACCTGGGTTCATAGGTTACCCAGATACCCAGTACACGTTACAGTACCCTTAGTTTAACCCAAACAAACTTTGCCTGACTTATAACCCAGACTTGTGCATGTACCTTGACCGAACACTCTAAATCAACAAGACCATGTGCAGCTGTTTGCACCTTTGATGAGCTTCCTCAGTCCTCTCTCTCAAAGCCAGAGGAGGAAATGTATTTCCAGCATTGCAAATTTTCACTGCAAATTAAGCGCTCATACTCCCATGAGCCCCGGCTCGCTCTAGGAGGCGTTTAACCGCAGGGGGAAAAAAAACAAGGGAGCATGCTGGGAATAAAAGCTCCGGTCATTTCTTCCTTCAAAGCAAAGTGAAGCGGCTCCCACGTTTATCGAGCGAGAGAACAGATGACAGCGGAGAATGAGTCATAGCGCAAGCCTTAAAATACTACACTCTACACGTTGCATCACTCTTGTTCTTTCCATTACAGTCGCGGCCAGACATGATTTAAACTCTAACGCGACCTTTTTATGAGTGGACCAGAACATGCTAGATCTACTGCATTTACCAGGCAGAGAAAAAAAAACTGTATGACTGTATGAACCAAGGCTTATAATGCACCACCAAGAAAGGTTAGGCCATCATTTTTCAAAAACCAATACAACTTTTCTTGCATGAATCTTATATTTCAAGAAAACTTTTGATAACATATGAGAAATCCTGACACGGGTTCCATCTAAAAGTCATGGTAGCGATCTCTTCGTAAGAAAAGGTTATACAAATATAGTGAACAAATTATAAATTAATTAGCTAGCTCACAGGGCAAAAGTTGTAACTAGCATATTATAATAAATGTGCCGTGAGCTTGTTAGCTAGTGTCTAAAACAGACTAACTAGTAAAGAACATGAATTCCCTGTGTAGTCATGGTCTTATTTTGCAATACTGCCACCTAGAGGAAGGTGGACGCTCAGTGGTGAAGGTCGATGAGGATCTAAAGGTTGTGAGTTCAAATCCCAGCACCAACAAGCTGAAACTGCTGGGCACTTGAGCAAGGCCCTTAACCCTCAACTGCTCAGTTGTATAAATGAGATAATGGTAAGGTGCAATTAAAAGGAGTATCTGTGAAAAATTTATTTTTTTGGAATTTGTCTAGTTTTGTTGCTAAAGTGTTTTGTAATCATAGTAAAATATGGCAACAAGTAAAAATATTATTTGATTAACTGAGGGGATTCACAATAATTTGTAATATACATAACCACACACTGTACAGCATGCAGTGAATTGTTTTTTAAGTCTAATCTCCATAAAAAAAAAAAATCAATTAAAAAATTAAAAAAGAAAAGAAAATTAAAATTGAAATAAAAAATAGAACAAAAGAAGGATTTTATTTTTTTGCATAGAATTGTAGTGAAATAAAATGGAATTGACATTGTAACAAAATAGAATTAAAAGGGAATAATAAAACAGAATTTTTAATGTAATAAAATAGAATTGTGAACTGTGCACAAAGCCAGCTCCTTGAAGATAGGATTTACATGGGTTGGAGTTGAAGATCTTCTGCTATAGAGCTCTGACCTTAACCCTATTGCACACCTTTGGGATAAATTGGAACGCTGACTGCACCCCAGGCCTCCTCAGTTCACCTACAGCAGTACCTAATTTTACAGCCTGGTGGATGAATGAGCAGAAATCTTTAAAAGTACACTTCGAAATCTAGTGGAAATCTTCCCAGAAGTGTGGAGGTTATATAATAGCAAATGGGGAAATAAATGTGATTTTTAAAAAAAAACATATACAAATCTTATAGTCAGGTGTCCACAAAATGTTGTCTAAATAATGTATTGAAACAATTTCAAACCACTGTATTATACATTGGTAATACTTGTTTTGTATACTGGACACACGAAAAAGACATTGTCTCTCGTAATACTTGCTATAGAGTATATTCATGTTATGTGGCATTGCAGTGTAGTTCTCAGAAGGTACAGCTCCACTGTATAACACATCCAATATAATATGACTTTTGTTACATTCGGTCTGCCAAAGTGAAAGACGAGCCAATCTGTATTTCTAATGAACGCGCACATCTGTGCAGTGTCAGAGACGGGAATGCAGAACACGTCTCATGGCCCAATTACAACTGCCCTGTCTTGCACATGGTTCTCAACTGACACACTTTTTTTTTCCTGAGCAAAATGCAGCATCTGCCAGGAGGATATGAGAAGAAAGCACAGTGCCAAAATAAGCAACTGTTTCAACCATCATAAGATCTGAGGCCTCGTGTTCAGACCTTTCTTATAGTTTCTGAGAGAACCCTGACCAAAAGAACGTCTTTCTGAACATGACAACAGCTTGGCTCTTCTCCAGTCTTCTGTTCCAGTTTAGGAAGCTACTATATAATCCCCTGCCCTTCTGTTAATCTATGAATATGATCTGGGAAAGCAAAACATTCATTCACCACATTTTGGGAATAAATCACACTTTTCCAGAAGGAAGCATAAGCATGTGTTTAATATTAACAGCTCAGAGAACAGGACCAAATAAACCTGTTCCTCAAACATTTATAAACCCTGAGCTGCTTTTTCCATTAACATTGGTTCTTTAATGTCTAAGTTCAATACCAGCAAAGAGGAAAAACTATTTATGTTCTGCTTGAGCAATATGACAATATGACAATGCCATATATAACAACGTTCATTACATTTATATTTCTACAGGTAATGGTCATTGTAAAAAAAATGGCAACACTCCAGACTGTTAAGATTTTACCTTAAAGAAGGGGTTCTCAAACTATTTGGGGCCAGGGACCTCTTTGCAGGGGGAGAAGATTTTCCAAGGATCCCCTCATAACAGTGATGAGCATATGCCTACTACAATTTGGATTAATAGAAGCCATTAGGAAAGCTTTGCATTGTAAAAAAGATTTTTGATTTGTTTTATACTGATAAACAGAAACACATTCAAATCATTGTAATACCTCATACAGTGGTGACATTAAAAATGACATTAAAAAATGTCATTTTTAATAATTTAATAATTTAAATAACTTTTGAGAGAAACATGCATGTTCCTTTTTAATATGCAACAACTTCAACTTTGACCAAACCAAAAAAAATAAATAAATAAAACCCTCTATTATCATGATTAACAGCTTTTTTTTGGCATTGGTACAGTTCGTTTCTCTAAACATTTCCCTGCAATACTTTGTAAAACCAAAGGTGTTCTTTGCTAGTTGGATATATGCAATGACTGGGCCGGCCGTCCTATGATAGATAACACTCAAGCTGACTGTTTGCTCTCTAAACAACGCTTACAGTCATTGGATGTATGCATCAGGTCACTGCCAGGTTTTGTAAGTTATAAATACATAATATACATCTATTATAAATCTAATACAACGGTACAGCAAATGTGTTGCATAAAAGTAATATTTTTATTGCAGCAGATACTATACACGCAATATCTCTGTGTTACAGCGTTTACTGCTGTAAATCTACTGTTACAGTAAATACATTGTCGTACTGTTTTAGTAGAGGTCCCAATACATTTGTGTATCAAATTCTGATTCTGTTATCAAAGAAATAATTGACCATTAATTTATAATGAATGAATAAATAAAATCAACAACAACAAAAACCCTTTTTGACAATTTTAGTTTGCAGTTTGTTATGGTAATAATTTTAGAGTAAACACAAAACATTAATTTAAATAAAAAAGAATTGAAAGCAAAATAATGGCCGGGGGGTACAGATAATCTATTATTCAATCATATTCAGTTGTAAATTTATTCGATTTCGGCATCAATCGGTCAGCTTCATATGCTGTATTACCAGTTTCTATGTTGATATAATCAATTGCTCATATGCTGTATTGCCAGCCTCTAGACTTTATCTGTACTAGTATATAAATGAAGGCTGTAACATAAAACCCCTGCATTTTCCTTCACCGCATTCGAAAGTGTAAGTAAATATTTTGTTTTTGTAATCGATCAATTTACACAGCAACTTATATCAGTTGCACTCTGGGTGTGAAGATCTCAGTTCGGTATTATGCAGTGAATTCTATATTGTGAAAAAAAGGTCAGTTAATTTCCTGAGGAATGTTAGCGCTTACAATCTGTGCTCGGCTAGAGCTTTGCCGGAAATATCGAAACAATCTCGTCCATCTTTTCTGCTACAAGTCTCTTTCTTTATCTTGTCTGAAAGTGGTGGAAAGTTCAAGGGAAAAAAGTACGAGGCTGAGAGTATTTCTGTTTGCTACTGAGTTGCAAAATGCAAAAACATGCAAAACAGTGATAGTAGAAACATGCCTGAAGGTTAAACTACAAATATCTAAAGAGCAACCATGAAAGAATGCTGGGTAAAATGTTTTTTTTCTCAGAGTTAAAATGTATAGAGTCAGTGTTTTGTTAACACACTTTCTGTATTCACAGACTTTTTAATCAGTGTGTGATTCTTTCCAAACTGTTACCACAAACTTGAAGGCACAAATGTCTCTGGAAAATTCACTTAAACTAGGAGACCCAAACCTGTTCCAGCATGACAATGCACCTGTGCACAAAGTGAGATCCATGTCAGAGTTGGAAGTGGAAGATCCTAAGTGGTTTATTGAACACCTTTGGGATGAACAGGAATACTGACAGCACTCCAGGCTTCCTTCGCTCGCCTACATCAATACGCTACTTTACTGACACTCTTGTAGCTGAAATGAGCACAAGCCACCACAATCACACACCAAGTGGAACATCTACTGGAACATCTCCCTGAAAGAGTGGAGGTTAAGATAACACTAAATGAATATTAAATGTGGAATGGGATGTTTAAAAAGCATATACAAATCTTATGGTCGGTTGTTCACAAACTCATAAAAATTATCAAGGCTCAGTATCAGAATCAGTCTTATTTTATGATGCAAGTTTTAGTTAAAAACATGCCGCAATCCAGCCTTCTATTTAATAAAATGCAAGATATGTCAATTAGCGTATAAATCTAGATTGATACATGAGTTTTAAATTCTCTGACTTTAGCTGACACCACCTGAATGCTCCCTTGCCCTAAACTCAAACTATAAACCACACTCAAGGTTTTTGTCAAAAAAACTTTTAATTACTCATTACTGCAAAATCAACATTCAGTTAAAATTTGCACCTGGCACTGCCAACCAGCATTTCTTGCCCACATAGTTGGTATTATTATGCCCTTTATACTTTCCTTACATCTGAAATGACTGAAATTCTTGTTTTTTTTCTAGACTATAAGCTCTGGCTGACTTAATTACTTATCACAATATATATTCAAATGAAAAACTGCAAGCACATTTGCCAAGTTTTGCTTGTCAAATGTCCCCCCTAATGAATAGATGCATATTAATCAAAGAATATTAACAAACTAACAAACTCTTGACAATTCTTCAGTAAACAAAAAAGGGACTCTGGTAGCTTTGCTGATAATGTATTCATATTTAATGAATGAATATTTAACCTTACCAGGTCAGTGAGTGCTGCCTCTGTGGCGGCAGAGCAGACTTTTCATTTATTCATCTTTTATTAATTAACTAGGGTCGTTAATGTGTTAATAATGAGTCAACACAATGAATTTTTTAACACACACTTTTCACTCACAGGAGCCTTTAAGAAAAACAAACAGTCTCCATGGCTCTATTACAGTGTCTCTGCAGAACAGTGCACACAGTTCAATGCTCTCTAATAGTTTCGCTGCAAAAGGGCACACAATCCCAGACGCTCTCGCATTCGAATTTACAGAACAGTGCGCAGTCTCTAAGCACCATCACAGAGTCTCTACAGAAAAGTGCTCAGTCTCCAAATCTCCTGTTCTGTACACTCACCAAAGGTCAGCATCCAAACAGACTCTGGTCCTATCATATCTCTACAGAGAAGCTCAGCTCCAGTGATCTCGTTCAGTTTTTTTTTCTTGAGCACGGTGAATGCAAAAATAAAGCAAAAACTAAAATGTGAGATGTATACAACTGAATTCCTTCTGCAAAGTGCTGCCAGCTGTTAAGATTTCCTTAAGGCTCCTGAACCACCATCGGTTGGAATCCTTGATCAGTTTTTCTCCCTTTTTACTTTAGGGGCTGACCATACTTTATACAGTTAGAGCTTTACTTCTAGTTTCTAGCTGTACATGTCAGTTTTCAACTCTGTACAATCTTTGGTAGAAGATGTAAAAATATGACTATGTGATTGGTTTTTCATCCATCTAAATGGATGAATGGATGGATAGACAGACAGACAGACAGACAGACAGACAGACAGACAGACAGACAGACAGACAGACAGACAGACAGACAGACAGAGAAGTATATAGAGTAACTTCTCATTTCTTAAACAACCATGACAGATGAGACATCCTGTGGTTGTGGAAAAACTGTTACTTTGATTGAAAAAGGATCAAATTATTGGCCTGCACCAAGCAAAAAAAAACAACTAAGGAGTTTGTTGAAACTACTGAAATTGGGTTAGAAACTGGCCAACACAACCTGGAAGAAGAGTTGTGAATCATTATCTTCAGGGGAAAAATTAGGTAAAAAAAATCTTGATCTGAGATCACTTAAAAACTTGGTGAAATCAAACGGTAAAGCAACAGTAGAAGTGAACTACACAGTTTTTAACCCCATATAGGTTTTTTAGGGTGTGCTGGAGAAGAATTTTACACAGCGGGAAATTAATGCAACTCGAAATGGAATCTCTGAGCTCAGCAGGCAGTTTGTTTGACCTCATGGCTTGGTTTTTGCTCTGAATGCTTTGTCATCTGTAAGTCCTTCTATAGAGAAATGTGTGCCTTTCCAAATCATGTCCAAATCAATAAACTTTTCTACAAGTGGACTCTAATCAAGTTGTAGAAGCATCTCAGCAACAATCAAGAGACTTGGGAGGCACTCGAGCTAATTTTCATGTGTTATTGCAAAGGGTCTGAATATTTATGTACATTTGATAGTTCAGGTTTTTTAATAAAAAAAGTATAGACTTTTCCAGAATTTTCTTTGACATTATAGGGGAACTAAATCTATATTAGAAAAAACCCTATTGATTGCAAAAAAACTAAAATAAAAAATGTATGTGTATATATTTTATTAAATATATAAATAAATACATAATAAAGAAGCATACTCAGATCTATATCTGTACTCAGATATTAAAAATAATAATAAACCTTATTCGAAAAGAATTTTTAATCAGAGAACATTTGTTATTGATGCACCAAGTCTCAAATCAGCACAAAAATCCGCCATGATTCACACATCCGGCAATTACCCCTCTGGGGGGCGACAAACGCATCGGCGCGTTTTATGCTAATTGTTCCTCATAACGTTGAAACAAACTTAATTTACACTGTCTTTTATAGTCAAACATTTAAGAGCAATACATCATTCGAATCTGTAAAGGGTTTACTTCTATTTGTATGCACTCATAACAACAAAACACCATGCTTTGGTGAAATAAAGAAAACAAAGACAGAGACAGCAGAGAGCATACACTGTCATCTCTCTGTCTACTTTTTCAGATCGAACACAAATAAAAGATAGATAGATAGATAGATAGATAGATAGATAGATAGATAGATAGATAGATAGATAGATAGATAGATAGATAGATAGACAGACAGACAGACAGACAGACAGACAGACAGACAGACAGATAGATCTTAAGACTTGCTGAGGGCAAAGCTTTACAGTCTTGAGTTGTGTCACTGTGGTCCAAGTGACCTCTTGTACAGTGGCTTTTAACGGCAAAAGTGAATGCGTCTTATATGAAGATAGATAGATAGATAGATAGATAGATAGATAGATAGATAGATAGATAGATAGATAGATAGACGGACGGACGGACGGACGGACGGACAGACAGACAGACAGAGACAGACAGACAGACAGACAGACAGACAGACAGACAGACAGACAGACAGACAGACAGACAGACAGACAGACAGATAGATAGATAGATAGATAGATAGATAGATAGATAGATAGATAGACACATTTCCTCATGACCTGATCAGCATTAAATGCAACTTTTTTACTTTCTTTACATGTTACTTTCTTTCTTATTTTACTGTTATAGAACTGTATATAAAGAAAGGTCAGGAAAATTCTTTTACAATCAGGAGTTAAATAATACACACAAACTGCAATATAACCTGCATATAAAAAGCTTCTGGAAAAAGATTTTCCATGACCAACAATGACCATTCTCTCTACTGCTTTACATTACAGCCGAATGGACACATTCTACTGAAAGCTCACCTTTATATTGGAGAACCAGAGGTCATTTTCATGAAGTGTAGCCATGTAGATGCAACACAGCAGGCCCAGACTAACTCCTATTACAGAACCGAAGACAACACACAGCACCGTCCACCATGATGTCCCTTCTGAAAACATAAATAAAATTACACCATGATATGGCACCCAGCAGCACTAAATGCTTAGACACCTCTCTTTCAAATCCCTCACAGATCTAAGCTTTATGGTCTATTTTGCTAATATGCTGAATGAAAATTTTGAAAAATGGTACTGACCAAAAGTCTTTTTATGCAAGTGGCCGGCTGCATGTTCGCACCGCTGACCCTGAAGTTCTGGACCCACTTCCTTCACTTTACTCTTCCTCTGCCTTAATGCAGTCATGTTTAATCACAAGACCCTGAAACACACACAGAGACAGAGGCTTTATAAAAACAGACCTGAGGATTCATACAAAACAAAACGACACCAAACATTTGCATGCTTTTATTTGTTTGGCCTTTTTTTCCCCAATGCTTTTCCTTTAATCACAGTTTATGCAGGTCCATCAAACATGAAACACCAAGACATTTACATTTACAGACAATATAATGACTGTATAAAGACAGAAAATCATATGCCCCTTATATTGCTATGTACTCTTTATGTTTTCGAGTTTCCAAACACCTCATTTAAACCAAACGACTTAATACATTAATAAAAGGCTTTTACTTCCATTAATTCTAATTACAATAAAATAATTAGTAGGGATGCTTTAAACCAACAGAGAAGCGAGATTTGTTACATGCACATTACAGCACAGTGAAAGTGTGATGTTAGCAAGCTGCAGTCAGAGTAGAGGATCAACTATGATAGACCGCCCCTGGAGCACAGAGCATTGGGGGCCTTGCTCAAGGGCCCAATGGTAGCAGCTTGGCAATTCTGGGGCTTGAACCCCTGACTTTCCAAACAATAATCCAGTGTTAACCACTGAGCTACCACTTGCCCCATTTAACACAATATTAGATCAATATTGTGCTAAATTGCTGAGTTTGTTTTAGGTATAGATCTTTTCTAATCTAATTCGCTGATATATTTTGCACTCTGAACTTGATTTTGTTCAACATTGAAACAACACAGTGACACAGCCAGAGTAAACACAGCCTTCATATCTTCATAAGACACCTATTTTATATTATATCTATTATATCCTTATTGGTAATATTAACCATGGTTTTGTGCATCATAGACTGATATGTATCTCCAAAATGCTTAACTTTAAAGAACAATATAATCTGCCCAGACCAGAACAAAGCCAACGCAGTTGCATACAGCAGTTCTATTAAATTGTACAAATCAATTAAATCAATACCAAAGAACACATAGCACCATATAAACTGCTTATAAAAAGCATAAACATTACAAGCATGTTAACATGGAACAAATACACATTGAGACACGTTATAACTGGAAGCCAGTGAATAGTTAGTACAGTGGAACCTCGATACCTCCGACCTCGATAGCTGGCGACATTTTATTTGGAACCGGACTGAGACTAACTCACGAAAAAATCAGACAGTTCACGTGAAGCTGCGAGTGGCTCGAAAGTTTGTATTGATAAATTACATAAAAATGTTTAAAAAAAGGATTTTATTATTGTATTATTAATTTTAATGTAGTAAATAAAATATTTATGACAAGTAATTCACAATTTTTGTTGAGTTTACAATACAGATTACATTACAGATTCCCCTTGAAAAAGAAACTATCAAAAAGGTGAGTCAAAACATAGCGATTTTTTTGTTACGCGCGATGTGTCATAGAACGTAACCCCCGCGAGTATCGACGTTACACTGTATTTTGAAATTAATTCTATTTGTCAAAACAAACCTACATAATTTGGCATGGTTTTGTAAAAAAAAAACTGAGTGCTGTTTGGTTCTGTAACCAAATGGAGGTTCTTTTTCATAACAAATGATTAAATGAAAATATGCATGAATGAAGGAATAAATGAATACATTATTATTATTTTGTTATTTCTTCATTCTGATAAAACTACATCTGTTGAGGAATTCTTTACTCTTCACATAATGCATTTTTGATCATTCTCTCTCTCTCTCTCTGCCCTTTCCAGATCCACCTGATGTCCCACCACTGGATGGAGTTCTCTTTGATTAGAGACCACTCAGTACAGTTAATAATGGCTTCACAAGAACAGCCTTAAGATCTATGAAGTTAGTGAGCAACTCAAGAACTTTGGGGATGGATTTGGACTGTAATTAACATTCTACTACAATGGCTCAGGACTGCGGTTTGAATGAACAGTTCTGCATTTAAGTGACCATCACTGAACACCTCAACAATGATAGAACTGTAATGAATGGACATTTAGTGCCACCCAGATAAGGATGGCTTCCCTTCAAGGCTTCTTCCTCATATCATCTCCTGGATTGTTTTTCCTTTGCCACTGGCTTACTGTTAAATGTATAGTCACAAAACATACAAATTATATATTTTCCAACCTTTTTATCGCTGCTCTGGGACAATGTCCATTGTTAAAAGTGCTCTACAAATAAAACCGAATATTGAATATGCAAATTACTTTGTTGCGTCATCAGGCGACTTCAAGGGCTATTCTTGCATATATTAGATATTTTCCACCGAATGGAGATTTTTCTTCAGCATAAACCACAATAGATCAGAACCTCCAAAATACACTGCAATAGATGCAACATCCATGGTGCACCTTTTTGAAGAAGAATGAAACCCTCCTGGTGGAGTGTGATGAGCATCAGGGGGTAGAAGTGAAGAGGAACTCCCATCAGTGTGTGTTATTCTGCGGGGGGATAAATCCTGGGTTCATCCCGCAATCAGGACGCTAATGGCATGTGTTTAACACGATTTCTGGATTTTACAAAGCAATTGTGCATGTCTGGGATCATGTTTCTCCCCCAAACCCCATTAATTCACAGGCCCGGGTTGGAGCACCGCTCTTTCCTGCTCGCGCCGCCGCTGGAGGTCCACCAAACCCCCGCATGAGCATCAGCGTCGCTGTGGCGCTTCGGGGATGGATAGAGGGGGGGGGGAGAGAGAAGGAAGGGGAATGCATGCAATCGAAAGAAGAAGTTAAAACCCCCCCTGAGATCGGGTCTCACCGTGTTCCTCCTGAGCTCGGTGTAGGCTGTCGGATAAATCTGGTAACGCCTCCTCTTTGCGCAGGACGAGAAGATGGAAGCGAGCAGTTGCCCCAATGCCTTTTCGCTTCTCCGTCAGCAAGCGTTGAATCACGGTCATAAAACGCGGTTTGGCCCGGGTCATCGGCCCTGGTGTCGCACGCTGAAGCTGCGTCTCCCCTCTGGGTGAACCCAGCTCGCACAATAGCGCAGCGCCACGTGGAGAACCGACACAAGGCGCCGTTACACAAGATCACCGCAGGAAATGAGAACAGGAAATAAATCACCTAAACTAAGCCAAATCGCATGGATCATAGCATTTAAAATATAATTTAGTATTAAAGGTATCTACCCAAATCCAGCATTTGATGTTGTTTTGACGCATTATAGAGTAATACTCGATTTTTCCATACTACTCAGTATGCTAGTATACGCTTGTACAGTAACCATGGCAACCCCTGAGCATGCGACTACTAGTAGCTGTATATGAGTGCGTACTATTCAGTACTCTAGTATGAATGTTTGACTGGAGAAACCAAAGACCTCCAAGGACAGTGACCACAGAATTCAATGTTTAGTTTCAATTAAAGGAGCATTATTGTGATATTGTGCAGTTTATAAGTTGTTAAATTCGCGTTTGTGGAAATTGTGAAGTATTTTAAACGTGTTATACGAGGTGGCATCAAAAAGTTTTCAGAGTAATGGTACTAATTGGTGCTATTCCTACCACGTCTGAGATTTCATCGTGGACCGCACGTTAAAACAAAGAGCAAATGTGCAAATTCGGCATAAAACTGAGCAAATCTGCCACAGAGATGTTTGACATGAATCTGAAAGTTTGCGGCAATGATGCAATGTTTGTATTAAGATGGGCCTCACACTAGTTTTCTAGACACACATTCCTATGTTGTCTATTCAGTATCCACATAATGTCTTTGTCTGGGTTCACATACTTGTCTGCTATCTGCATTAAGATGAACAAGAACATATGCGCCATTCTGTGTGCTGTGTGATTCTTCCCTGATCAGAAAAACACACCACGAGCATCGCAGATCGCATGGAAAGTCTCTCCAAGAATTAAGTTTTCGTTTCGGGCATGATAAAAATCTAACACGCAATGAGTCGTTCGAGGTGTTTTAAGTGGCACGTGCACTTCAAGAGCAGAAGAACCTCACTGGAAGACTAGAGATCAGGAAGACCTTCACCGTGCTAAACCCCCGACAATGTCAAAATCATTCAGAAACTTGTGCATGATAAATAAAGTACTTTCTTGTAAACAGAGCTGGTCTCGAAACTCCTTGATACCACCTAGTAACTTCACAAGGGCCTAAACTTTATCTGAATCACTGACCTAATATATTTTTGTCCATAGATGTGTATTTAATTATTCCATTAGTCTATTCTCTTCATCTCTCTGCAGCGCTTAATTTAGAGTTTTTATCCAATCAGATTTCAGCCGTGACATCACGTGTTGCCATCAGCCCTGCGGGTAAAATACATGAGAAGAAGCTGTTGATTTAACCAACCAGATTTCGAGTTTGGCCACACTGAAGCCATCTAACAGGTATACAATAACATCTGCAATTTCAAGTCCTTTGATTGGATGCTCAAAGAGGGTTATAGTCAAAGCTCGCAAACCACATCTGTAGCAAACTGCATGGACTCAGATGTATTCGTGTAGGTTGATCTGTTATTATTAAACAAATAGAACACATTTAACAGCATGTAGATCCCCATTAGACACCATTAGGAGGTCAGTAAAAATCCAAAATGTTTTGGCAAAAGTTTCTGTGAATTGATCATAAAAAAATTCTAATGTTTTGGTAATGCTTCTGTAATGGCTTCTACTGGTTGAAGAAAACCTGCACAGACACATGCGAGATTCTACACACAGTAACCTGACCTGGGAAAACCTTTTTTTTTTTTTAGTTTCTACAATTAATAATCATTATTTTCTAAAGGATTGTATGGACACTGGACAAGCACAGTTACCCAAACTCCAGGTCAAGAACACATCTTGGATTTCAAATCTTGCATAGGTTCTCAGTTTGTTGTAGTTATAATTAAAATTAAACAGTATTGGCAGATATTTACAGCTATAAATACACTACAAATACAATAGCCTGCCGTTGGAAAGAAAAATTGTGTATTTAAGAGAACCAGTTGGACATGTTACCTTAGTACTGCCACAAACACACACACACACACACACACACACACACACACACACACACACAGCTCCTTGCCCACTGTTTCCATGGTAGACCTGAGAACAACAGAACATTAGTAAAACAGGGCACTTTTACCTGTCAGAATAAATCTATATTGACTATTTTAATAAAAAAAATTCCAGCTGACAGTATATGAGAGCCATCCTCATCCTCAAGCGAAAGCAGCACCTTGAGGAACAGCTGTATGCATCCTGAAAACACTGGGGTAAGGGAATTTTAAATGGATTCTTATCTTGGTAAAAAAAAAAAAAACAGGAAGGAAAACAAAAAACAAATAGTTAATTGACCTCAAGCATATTTCCTAATCTAATAGATTAGCATCCGACAGAAATGAGGCAATTATTAACACCATTGTTGTCGGATTTTGATCCTATAGTAGATTCTGAATTGAATTGCTTATCTTTGGTGGACCAGCAAATGAGAAAAGATAATGTTAATAATTTATGCACGCTGGATGTAGCAAAGAGGGGCGGCTTAAGGGCAATAACTGCACTGAGAGCTGAGCCCTTGTTGACTATGTGAGTAACTTTCAATCCAACTTGTCTTCTTTCGTTCTGTTTTTAGACCCGTCTAGTACAAGCGGTCCAACCAGAACATCTCTGCTGCGGCTCTCTTTGTGTAGATGATTGAAGAAACCTGAGGAAACGTACGCGTTAGGTGAAGGAGGCTTCTCATGTTCCACGTAATTCATGCAAGACATCGTTTCTTTTTAACCTGCGTGAATAATTTTATTTAACTTTCAAGCTGCAAAGCCAAATGTTATGCGCAACAGTGATTTGGTCACAGACTAGAAGGGAAACTCATGAAGCTTCCCAGGACAACTAGTTAAATAGGTCATCATGTTTAATACGATTAATAATAAATATTTTCTTTTCTTTCTTAGCCAGAGGAAGCAGTGAGAAAAAAAAAAAAAGAGCTGAGTAGCGAGATCCACACCCAGTAACATGAGCAACACTTGGCTTATGAAGAAAAAGCTGGAGCAGATCAAGGCTGAAATGCAGAGGCTTTCAGAAAGGCACGCTCTTTCTCGCCCTGAACGGTCAGACATTAATTTCTCAACAGTTCTACCGCTGTGCCAAAATTTTCCGTACACACAGAGGGCGGAAATGAATTAGTCAAGAATTCCCAATTTATGGACAAAATAAGATGCATTAAACATAATGAGACTTAGAAATGCTTTTCTTGTGTTATATTTTATTATACATGATAAGAAAATCTGGCCCACTTTTTACGAACCAGACAAGGCAGATTGAGACAATTTGAGTTATTACTGCTTGAGTTACTCTATACCAGGGGTGCACACACTTTTTCAGCATGCGAGCTACTTATAAAATGACCAAGTCAAAATGATCTCCCTACTAAAAAAAATGCATAAATAAATGCATGTTTTTCCACACTACCTTTGCGATTGAACGGTAGATCTCGATCGACGTATTGGGAACCCCTGCTCTATACAGTATGGGCAAAAGTAATGGGACACCTGACTTTTAAAGCCATATGTTTTTCTTTCCCAAACTGGAACCACACAATTGTATTGGATGTCTTTGTAAATTAAATTTTCCCTTCACTTGAACTAGCCTTTATGCACAAAGCCAGCTCCCCGAAGATATGGTCTTTGTGAGGTGTAGTGGGAGATCTCCAATAGAGCTCTGACCTCAACCCTATTAAACACCAGTGGGATGATTTGGAAAGCTGACTGCACCCCCAGGCCTCCTCACCTCACCCTGTGTCAATACCTGATGTTACTCACATCCTAGTTTCTGAATGAGCACAAATCTAATCAAGCAGTCACCAAAATCTAGTGAAACATCTTCCCAGAAGAGTGGAGGTTATTATAAGAGTAAATCAGGACTAAATGAGGAATGGAATGTTCCAAAAGTGCATATCAAACTTTTGTCTGCATAATGTATCAAGGCTAAGAGTGAGTTTCAGAATCAGTGTGCTTTTGCAATATAACAATTCAGGGAACTGAATGTGGAATCAGATGTTAAAAATGTACATACAAATCGTATGGTCTGGTGTCCACATACTTTTGTTAAGTTTGTTATGAACAAGCATATCAAGAAAATGTATTAATTTGGTCATATATACACAGCTGTGAGTTCAAAAAACATTGTTTCTACATGGGTAATTCATATGGCTTGTATGGCAGACATAATTTATACCTAATTATGGTGATAAAATGAAAACGAAATAGAAAGAAAGGCAAAAACATATTACATTGTAATATTGTGTCAGGAGATGTTTATTTAACAATTATGGAAGGAGACTCCATGATCAGTAATATTTACGAGTAATGATGTCTTGAGGAGGTTGTGGGTTGCATTTCTTTTGTCATATTATTTTTGACAAAAAGAAAAAAGAAAGGCTGGTGCAGGAACGCATGCTAAGTGACAAAAGTAATGAATCTTGTTTTTTTTTTTTTTACTTTCCGCAGTATAAAATGTAACTATAAACGAGCAAAAGAGGACATTCTCAATTAATAAATAAAAGATTGCAGTTGTCGGCAAATTGCAATGGTATAAAAGGAAAGAAGCATTTCCAGACCTACTGTCAGTGATAATCAGGGAGGAAACAGTGCTTTGTAAAGGGCCACGAGAGCGCAGTTGTTGCTTATTTTTCAGCATGTCTAATCCTGATTTATTCATCGCGCATCGGAAGAACGCACAACTTTCATTAGAGTTGACATGAGAAGTGTGAATGCAACACTGATGTTGTCCAACACAGAGCAATATTTACTGTAATATACGTATATATGTGGTTCATATCTCTCAGTGTTTCATTGCTTCTTCTCCAGCTTTAATCACAATGCATGTATTTTGTGCAGGAAAGCGTATCATCCCTTTGTGTGGAACACCCTGAGTCCTTACAGAGACACCAAAGAGATTGACTATGTGATTGCCACGGTAAGAGACTGCAGCTTCGGTACCACACTTATCAGAACGAATCTGGAAAAAAAATGCATGTTTTAATGTAATCTAGCAGGAATTTTGTACAATTGTAGAAAATCTAGCGCAGATCCAATAGTTACATTGCTCAGAAAATGAAGTGAGTCAGTCGAGAACCATGTGCAAGACAGAGCAGTTGTAATTGGGCCCTGAGACGTGTTCTGCATTCCCGTCTCTGACACTGCGCAGATGTGTGCATTCATTAGAAATACAGATTGGCTCGTCTTTCGCTTTGGCAGACCGAATGTAATGTCATATCATATTGAATGTGTTATATAGCGGAGCCTTACCTTCTGAGAACTACACTGCAATGCCATGTTATGTTATTATACAGTATGCTAAGTGTGACATTACTTTTCTTGTGTCCAGTATGCAACACTGAACAAGTATTAACAATGTGGGAGAGTTTGGAATTGTTTAATACACTAAATGGATCAAGGTTTGTGGACACCTGATAAGATTTTTGAACATCCTATTACACACTTGGATAATAACCATGATAACGCCCACTCTTCTGGGAAGATGTTCCACTAGATTTTTAAGAGTGCCTGTGGAGATTTGTCCTCATTTAGTCAAAAGGGGGTTAGTAAAGTCAGGTACTGGTGTAGGTGAGGTGAGGAGGCCTGGGGTGCAGTCACTGTTCCAATTCATCCAAAAGGTGTTCAGTAGGATTGAAGTCGGATAGCTGGTCACTCAAGATCTTCCACCCAAACTTATCTGCACCATATCTTCATGCATTTAGTTTTGTGCACAGGGACAGTCATGCTGGAAACAGGTTTGGTTTTTCCTAGTTCAAATGAAGCAAAATGTACCACATCCAAACACATCCTATACAAGTGTGGAACTTTGTGGTATCAGTTTGGGGAAGAATCACACACAGGGGAAGGTGTCCACACTTTTGTCCATATAGTGTACACCAACCATGCAGTTACAGTGATAAACAAACAAATTTGATGTTGGCCAGGATTCTATTAGCTGAGTAAATCCACTTGCGGCCATTTTTTTTTTCTTCACTGCTCATATACAGCTATTCAAACTAATCTATATATAGACCATGCCTTTAAACCTGCCTTATATCAGCTTTCCATCATTCACATGATCGTTTTGTAGATCGAGTGTTTTTGTTCTGGAAACGTTCTTTGTTTTTCAGTCCTCTGGCCATTGTAACATGGATCGAAGAGCTTCTGGAAGACCTGCCCATCTGTTACACTGACACATCCTGTCTGTTCAGAATATCGGTCAAGTATGATTTCTACGTTCTTAAAAATGATGAGGAAAGAACAATTTTGCATTCTTTATGACCATTGCACGTGCCTACCCGAAACTTGCGTGGACACACGTTAAGACTGGCCTTTTCCTTATTTGCCTGAAAACCCCTTCTTCTCTTCAGTAAAGTCCTTTAGCACAGTTTGTTCAATGTTTTACAAGCTCCAGCGCTGATCACGCAGGGTAAGTCATAAAGACAAACTCAACATCCCACTGGCATATAAGATTCAAAAAGAATGACTGTGATATAATTTATCATGTCCTTTATGTGTAAATCCCAGTCATATTTAAAATTCAGGCATGTCAGATCATTCTACTTGAAGATGGATTTCATAAAAAAAAAAAAAAAAGAAATAATTAAAAAAAAAAGGCCTAAAGAGCATCCTTTAGATATGCATATGTGCCATTGTGCACGAAAGCGCTTTGAAACTCTTAGATGTTCCACGCTGAAACTGATGAAAGAGAAAGATGTGTGCATCCACATGGTTAGAGGAGAAGTATTAAAAGAACGCTGCAGCCGGTATGAAAGGGTGTAAAATTATCAAAGAGATTTAGTAGAATAAATTGGCAGGCAGTTCACTAGAGTGAGGGATTATGGCGCAAGAAAAGCGTAAATGTTTAATGGTTTACTTGCTTTCTCTCTTTCTTTCCTATTTTTTTTATTTATTTATTCTTGGAAGACATTCATGTGTCTAGTTCCTGATAAAACCCAAAGGAAAAGTAGGTTGCCGTCTTTTTCTTCATTTCACACCAGATTTCTTGCTTGAGAAGAAGTTCGCATGGGCGAAGGCAGAGATTTAAAGCATGAGGACTCGGCTTATTAAAGTTAAGCTACTACAGTTTCCAGTGGACTCAAATGCAATTCTTAAACCCTCCTTTTTTTTTTCTTTTTGTCCACTTACCTAAGCACAAAACAAAGTTTTTTTTCTTGGAGGGCTGTGTAAAAAAAGATTTGGATTTATCTGGTAAAAAAAAAAAAAAAAAAAGCACAAAATAGGCATTAGAACCACTGGATACAAGAATTTGTTTGCTTTCTTTCCCCAAAAGTCATTTTTTATTAATTTTTTTCCCCTTTTCTCCATTCGCTTTCTGCACTCAGCTCATTTTGCCCTGAAGTCAATTTTTAAGCAGCTTTGAAAGACCACTCTCTCTCTCTCTTTTTTTTTTTTGCCAAAGCGCAGTGCAATTCACCCCAGCATATCACTATTGCTTCAGTCCAGGGTTATGACATTTACCATTAAATCCACCAGAGACGAGTGAATACTGGACTTCACCACCTATTTCAACAAATTATATACTCAATATAATAATATGAATGTAATTTAAGTGAAAGTGGGGTTTCTTTATCCTAAACAGGGTTTAAAGCGATCCTAACTGCGAAGCCTGCCGTTCTGTGATGGTACTCTGATGGAACAATTTGAGTCGACTGTATAATAATGTGTTCAGAAATTCTTTCGATCAAGGTTTGAGTAATAAATTATTTCATGCCTCACAATTTCACAAAAACCAGTAGTGGATGAAGTTTTGCACTCACTTTCCATCGAGAACTTCAACAATGATGAAACTATAATAAATGAATATTCGGCTGTCTCCCCTTTCGAATCTGGTTTGTCTCAAGGTTTTTTTCTTATCTCATCTCAGAAGGTTTTTCCCTCACCATCATTCCCTCGGACTCACTCATAGACCTTTGGGACAAATTCAAGAATTTAAAATGTATATTCTTGAGGTAATTATTTTTCTACAGCAACAATACAAATAAAATAGATTTAAGTACTAGTAATAATACCCCATTCACATTTTGACTAAATATGATTTATATATATATAATATATTTTGAATGGACTTAAGCATCATAAGTAAAAGTAGTGATCTATAAGAACTAAAAAATTGGGACACTGTGTAAAATGTAAATAAAAACATATAATATTGGAACAGGGCCATGTTTACCATGTGTAGCATCACATCTTAGGTCCATATTTATGGGAACTTGCGAAATGTTTGGGATAGGAATGTTATTCCATGTGTGTCTGATTCAGGATTCTAGCTGCTTAACGGTTCTGGGTGTCACTTGTTGAATTTGTCATTTTAATGGTGCACCAAATGTTTTTAAATAGTGAAAGGTTGACTGTAGGCAGGTCAATTCAGCACTCTGGCTCTTCTACTACAAAGTCATGCATTTACAATTATAGCATTTAGCAGACGCCCTTGTCCAGGGCTATTGAACAGATGCAGTTAGCATTGTCTTGCTCAAATATGCAAGGCGGTCCCTGAAAAAGACATTTTCTGGATTAAAGCATTTGTTGCTCTAAAACCTGTGTATACTATTCAGCATTGAAGGAGCCTTTCCAAATGTGCAAGCTGCTTATTCCACAGGCACTAATGCACTGCCATACCATTAGAAATGCGACTTTTTGAACTAAGCGCTGATAACAAGCCAGATAGTCCCTCTCTTCTTTAGTCTGGGGTACGTGGTGTCCATGGTTTCCAAAAACACAAAAACCCTACTATTTCCCTGCTAAAATATGACTTTGGTATAAATAATACAACTTTTACATTTTGACTTGAGTAAAACTGCTTACATATGAATGGACTTGAAAATAGATCCAAAGTAAAAGTAGTGATCTATGAGAACTATATGTGAATAATGGATGCGGTTCAGTGCTCCATACTCCTGCACATCAGAGCTTTTAAAGAAAAGAGTTTTCTATAGTTACAGACACACACTCTCGACAAAAGTGTTGGTTTATGCTTGTGCTCACACCCGAGCTTCTTATTTAACATGATTTATGATTTCACTTCAAAGAAGTGAGGAACGGCATGTTTTTTGTTGTTGTTGTTTTTGAAGTATTGGCATATAAAGCAAGATGATATTCACATTCGAATGAAGTGTGTTTTTTTTTTAGTGTTTAAAGTAGATATACGTGATGGTTCCCTGGTGGTCTAGTAGTTGGGATGTGGAGCTCTCAACACGGCGGCCCGGGTTCGATCCCCGGTCAGGGAACCAACCCCAGCCATTAGGGTTGCACAAGCCTTAGTGCCGGTCCCAAGCCCGGATAAATAGGGAGGGTTGCATTAGGAAGGGCATCCAGCGTAAAAACGTGCCAAATCAAACATGAGGATGATCCGCTGTGGCACACACACTACATGGACCAAATTTTCAGAACACCTCATTAGATTTGAATGTACTTTATGAATATCTCCTTACACAGTTAGTTCCTATTTGGTCTTATAATAACCTCCAGTCTTCTGGGAAGATGTTCCACTAGATCTTTGATTTCGCTTAGTTTGTGCTCATTTAAACGCTTTAGTGAAGTCAGGTACCGATGTAGGTAAGTGGAGGAGGCCTGGGGTGCAGTCAGTGTTCCATTTCATCCCAAAGGTGTTAAGGGGTTAAGGTCAGAGCTCTATAGCAGGAGATCTTCCACTCAAACCCATGTAAACAATATCTTACTGGGGCTGGCTTTGTGCACAGGGATAATGCCATGCTGGAACAGGTTTGGGTCTGCTTTTTTAAGTGAAGGAAAAATGTAATTCTACATCCAAAAACATTCTAAACAATGTCTAAAATTTTTTTTTCGATATATAAAGTGTCCAACACTAGTAGTAGTGTGTGGTCTAGCCAAGATAAACTCTTATTAGATCTGAATGGGGTAATGAATGTGTGTGGTACCCTATCATGGAATCCTTGTATGTTCCCAAGATAAGCTCCTAAACCAACACAAACCTGACAAGAAAACAGAGCATTTTCTGTCTAATATTGTTGCAATTCATCTTAATTTGTAGAACACTTTTAATGATGGACATTGTCTCAAAATCTTCCTGAGATGACATGAGGAAGAAACCTCGAAAGGAAAAAGATTTAAAGGGAACCCATCATCTGGGTGGCACCGAATGTCCACCGAATGTAATATTGAACTTGAAAACATACACAACAACGGCAGGGGTATAAAAAAAAACTATAGTTAGTGCAGTGTCACTGTGGCTACTCACTCCGTACTGGAAAAACGATTTGCAGTGCGCTGTATAATTAAGATGGTGTTGCACGAATGCTCAAAACCACTGCAGTCACTGGATTCTTTAAGACTTTAAATCCAGCTTCAAGAATTTCTCTTAAAAGGAGCAAATCCTGAAAATTCCACATATCGAGGGAGTGATTGAATGAAGGCTGGAAGGAATGAAGACATTTGTTAAAGTATGCTGAAATAAGTAGAACATAAGCCAAATATATATTTAGAAAATTAAATATAAAAACATCTGTATTACCCAAATGGGGTCTAACAAATAATAAATAATAAAATATTTAATTACATTCTTCCATTTATTCAATTGTTTTTAATCAAATCAATTTGTTCCAATTTAATCCATTAAATCAATCAAATAAAAAGTGTATTGCATCAATTTGATTGACTCATTTTTATAGTAGTTATTTTGTATTTAAATTAAGCAGGCATTTTATTTAAAACTGTGTTAAAAATGTTAATAATGAACTCCTTTAATAAAAACATTGAACAGCAATTTTGTTTTGCATTTCTTCCCCCTAACTTGAAACAAACTGTGAATTTTGTGTACTGTTACACCCTTACTGACAATAGAGGTTTTAAAGAGCTATAAAACATTTACCTACCTGCTACTTCTTTTCCCAAACTCTCTTGAAATTTATAAAACCATTAAAAAAAAAATTGCAACTTGTCTCGTTACCAAAGAACCCACAATGCACAAAGCCTTGAAGACTTTTCTGTGACAGAAATAATTACAGCTTTACCTCCGACAGTTCCCAAGTGCCACGATGCAATTAAATACAGACAGCATCAGCGAGGCCTTTCTTACGATTTCGAAAATCCAACACGGACAGATTTCGGATAGAAGCAGAGCAAAAACGCTGAACTTTTGCTCCTGTGTGAAATGAAAAAAAGTTAAGCTCAGCAAATTTCTCCCCCTAAAGTGGAGGGAGGAGAGGGGGATTTGGTGAGGATCTGGAAAGGAGCTGACCGCTGAAAATAACGACACTTCCGCAAAGCTTGATGTCATCGTTTGTGTTTTAATACCAAAAATACAAGTCGTAACATTTTACAGTCAATGAAGTGTAAATAAATAAATTGAACGGAACACTAGATTTGTGAAACGCGGCCTTTTGTGCGACCACGCCGAAGGTGAACTAGAAAGAAAATTGTCCTAAAAAGGCATAGACAACTTTAAAGTCTACTGTCCTCGTCCTCCTTTGGCAGCGGTACAAACTTCTGATGATAACCTTTCCGTTAGTCAGGGGATAATCCTAGAAGAGGACGATTTTGTGATACGCTTTGGCTAGGTGATACTCCGTATATTTTTCTTTTCATTTTCTTCCCTGTAGTGTTACCTTAAAAATAGCAATTCTTAAAAAAAAAAATAAAAAAAAGAAGCCAAACTTCAGTACTATGTGTCAGAACAAGATTTTACAGTAAAAGCTTAATCCAGTCACACACAAAAAAAACAAAAACAAAACAGTTACAGGGCTTAAATGTTTGGTGTAATCTTGAAAAGGGAGTAAAAATGGAAGGCACATAGCTGACTGAGCACCCATGATTCCGAGTTGTTGTTTTAATCAGTTACATGATGCATTGTAAAACTGTAGGTATGAATTAAAGCCAAATACACAAACAAACCACAAACTGTATTTCTTATATCTCCAGAAAAAGCCATACAAAAACTAGCTAAACTATTTGTTGCTTCCTCCACCTTCTTCAAAAAAAAAGTCTACACGGATAAACAAGCGGCTCGCTTATTAACCAGAACCGCAATACAGCAAATTTCATTCGGAACCTGCAAATCCGATCGCATCGACGTCGCTCGACCGAACGCGCACGCCTTTACGACGTAAGTAATGGGAAAAAGCAATTCCCAGATCGTCTGCGATTTTTCCGAGCATCGTGTGCAAAGCTCGAACGACTGTGATTAAAATGCACAATGAGCTCCAGTGATTGCATGCTTTACATGCATGGAGTCATTATCTTCCTGATGCGTGCTCGTCTATCTATAAATTAGGCTGAGATATTCGTAATTCGGAGCGTCCGTATTACAAAAAAAACAAACTTCCTTTCGCTTTTCTTCCCCCCCGTACGCGATCTCAAAGCGGCATGAATTATGCATGCATTTTTTTCCTTCGCATAACTGTTGACACGAAATCAATACAAATATGCAAATTTAGCCCTAATATAAGACTCATTTTTTCTTTTTTTGGGAAACTTTTTTTGACCAGAGGTAGCAGTCAATGTTTTTTTTTTCCTGTGGAAACCGTTTGGATATAAAATAATCCTTTGTGACCTGCTCATTGTAAAACTTCGCATCTTAAGTTTTAAAAGTACGAAGGAAAAAAAAATGTTAAATAAAAAAAAAATTTAAAAATAGAGAAAGAAAAAGGTCGAGTTTCTGTACTGGTTTAAATAGAAAAGGAAGAACTTAAAGCATTTAGTTAGATGTTCCTATTAGGACAATTAAGTCTTTCAGTATGTTTCGTGACTGTGTATTTAAACACAGATAAATGCACGTTTCTGACTGGCTGTCGAGTGAGATACATTCCTGATATGACGCCTCGTTCAGCACCTCGTGAGCCGCAAAAGGGTGTCGATAGCACCGAAGAAAGAACCGACTGGCGTCGAGCGTAACGGAAGGGTGCATGGCGAGATATATAAATAAGCGTGATAAATATTTACAGAAAAATACAGACGAACGGAAACGAAATTCACCTACGACCGTTTTCTTACTTTCCCTTAACCGTATACACAATATAAACAATACTGATAAATAATCTAATGGTGAAAAAGAGAAGCTGCCCTGTGGACGATTATAATCATGTCATGAAGTTGAAGTGAAGACTTTGAGGTATAAAATATTGAAAGAAAATTCACCTGTGATGTTACGCAGTTAAAATATGTACTTGGATATTATTTATTTATCTATCAGTCATATTGTTTTAGATGAAATCTTAAACCTTAAAAAAAAAAAAAAAAAAAAAGAATTTCTCTGAATCTTTGAAGCTGTATATCAAAAAGCATTAAAGAAAAGAAAAAAAGTGCAATGGAAAAAAAATATATACAAAAACGGTACTGGCTCTAATTTTTGAAGAGATTTATTGTACTGTACGGGCATCCACCAATCGCTCACTGCGTCGTGCCTGCTTCCGGAGCCTGGCTTCCCTGCTGCTCCTTGCTCAGTATGATGCTGATGATGTCGTGCTCCTTCATGTGCTCCATCAGCCGTTCTTTGCTGGTGGACTCGAAGCCACACACGCAGCAGCAGAAGAGCAGTACGCAGTACTCGGTGCCCCCTCTGGGAAGTCCGCTGCCATCTTTTCTCGCCGGTACCCCCGGCGCTCTGGGGGCCGGAGGAGGCGATGGTGCCGAGTTGTCCTTTTGGCTCAGAATGATGATACGGTCCGTGGATAGATCTGGGCCTGGTTTCGAAGGCACAACTGGAGACCTTATGCATGCAGAGAGAGAAGGGAAAAAAACAAAACACAGATGTCTTATGCAGGTCTGAAAGGTCTTATAGTGAAAGATCATTCTAGTGGTGGACAGTAACGAAACTGATGCAATCAGTTACTGTTCATAAATAGCACAAAAGTCATTGGAGTGCTCTAGTCAAAGTCCGATTGAGATGCTGTGGCATGACCTTAAACTGCCAATGTGGCTGTTTAAAACAATTCTGCAAATAAGTCGTCTTCTTTCGGGTTCTCCCATTAGGGGTCGCCACAGTGGATCATCCGTCTCCATACCCCCTGTCCTCTACATCTTTCTCTTTTACACCAACTACCTGCATGTCTTCCCTCACCACATCCATAAACCTCCTCCTTGGCCTTCCTCTCTTCCTCCTTCCTGGTGGCTCCATCCTCAGCATTCTCCTACTGATATACCCCATATCCCTCCTCTGCACATGTCCAAACCATCTCAATCTCACCTCCCTCACCCTATGTCCAAAACGTCCTACATGCGCTGTCCCTCTAATAAACTCATTTCTAATCCTGTCCATCCTCGTCACTCCCAATGAATATCTCAACATTAATTCTGGAAAGAAGTGTGGGCCAAAATTCCTCCACAGTGATCTTAAAGACCTCAGTTATTGCAAACTCTGTAACGGTTACTATTACAGGATGCTGCATCCTGATTGGAGGGAGGTTGTAGCTTAGCGGTTAAGGCATTGGATTCTGGATCGGAAGGTCACAAGTTCAAGTCCCAGCAACACCAAGCCTCCACTGTACACTTAACCCTCAACTGCTCAAATGTAAGTCACTGTGGATAAGGCAGTCTGCCAAATGCCATTAATATAAACGTAAATACATCTGGTATGCGAGCACATGCAGGATCCGGAGTGTGTTATGCCACTTATTATAAGCCACAGCTATTTGCCAGTAATTACAATAGTTCGTTAATTAACATGTCTGCATTTGGACGGTTTATGGTTAGATTTAATGTTGTGGAGCATCCGAGAGACATTTATTTTCATTTCTCACCTATGTTATAAACACATGGGAACAAACCCTTTTAACGTCAATGACTATAAGAATCAATTTGTTTGCAGACTGTATTATGTAGAACATCTGCCCAACGTATGAGCCGTTACTATAGAAACGATAAAACATTCATACGAGTTCATTAATATCAACTTTCAACGTACAGCCGGAACTACACGTGCTGTTATGTGTACATTTTGCGCAACTTCTGATCAGTTTGATTCGTGCATCCACCCGTGCTGTGCTACTGTTATTGTTTATTGCATCTCTCCAACACGTCATAGTGAAGTCACAGGATCGTGAACCAATCAGATAACAAGTAACACAAAATTACAACAACATATGAATTTGACACGTCTTGAACTCTGCTTGTGACGGTAGCGAGAGTCGCGTTCTGGGCGATATATTCGACATTACATGCTCGTTCACTAACGAACTACAGGATCGTAGACCTGTGACATAAACAAACATCCAGTACAGTGGAAAGAGTTGCACTCTGGAGAACATGCTGACATTAAATTCAATTCATTTTTATTTGTATAGCGCTTTTAACAATGAACATTGTCTCAAAGCAGCTTTACACAGATAATGTGGTGATAAAGAATGAATAAGATGTGTAAGTTTGTCCCTGATGTGTGAGCCGGTGGCGACTATAGCAAAGGAAAAACTCCCTGAGATGACATAAGAAAGAAACCTTGAGAGGAACCAGACTCAAGAGGAAACCCGTCCTCATCTGGGTGGCTTCGAATATCCATTTATTACAGATAAATAATGTTAAGGTGTGCGTTGATGGTGATCAGATGCAAACTGTAGTACTGAGTTGGTGTAAAAGACTGCTGACATTCCAAATCCAGTTCCTGTTCTTACTCCGTAATTTCATAGATCCCCTGGGCGTTGATGAGAAACATCCCCAGCTGCGCAGAGTGGCCTCCAGTCAAAAAGAACACCATCCAGAGGCAGGCCGGGACAAAGTGGGCAGATCCGAGAAACACAATGTGTTTATTATGCACCATTGTAGTGACATCACGTGCCTCCATCAGCCCTAAAGATCTGCCTAATCAACAAATTACTGCGACAAAAGCATGTGAAAAAGTGTTTCTATAACGCACCATGTCAAAGTGTCGCTCACAAAATAGCCACAAGGGGTGTACCGGTACACGTTTTCAGTATCCGTATCGTTTCGGTACAGGGTTTCGGTGCAGGTGTACCAAATGCGATCCTTTTTACGTGCGGAACATAATATGGCCGTGAGGATTTTAACTAAGTGGCGGACCGCAACTTTTGTTTTGCGCATGCTCGAAATCGCTGCCACTTCCTGTAATTGCCAACGTTTTTTATGACAGTCTAGTGATATAGATTCTTTAGCGTTTTATGTCCAGCTTCAAGAATTTCTCTTAAAAGACGAGAAAATTCTGACAATTCCACATACCGAGGGAGTGAATGAATGAAGGATGGAAGGAATGAAGACATTTGTTACAGTAGGCTTAAATAATAACAGTTAAGTAAATCATATCTTTAGAAAATGTAATATTAAATGTAACACACACACACACACACACACACACACACACTGTATTACCCAAATGAATAAAAAATTTAATAAAAATTTTCCTTTTATTTAATATACCGTAATTTCCGGACTATAAAGTGCACCCATATATAAGCTGCACCCACTGAATTTTACAAATATTTTTATTTTAAACATAAATAAGCCGCACCTGTCTATAAGCCACTAATGTACTTTACACAGGCGTTAACGAAAGACACGTTACACACGGTGTAACAGGTGAAATATGTTGCGCTTCCTTTAGGAGCATAGCGGTATTTTGGGAAAAGACCGGCATAGCATTCTTCCAGTATTACTGCATGTGAGATGAGGATGAGAATTATGATGAGGATTATGTGTTTATTATTTTCTGATGCTCATTTCTAAGTTTCTTTGACTAACCCTTAACACTGTTGCCAAGAAAAATAAAGCACAAGTTTTGGAAACCTGTCTGTGCTTATATAATTTCATTTGCAACTGGAGTTAGCGAGCTCTCCCTTCACCCAGACTCAACGCGCTACAACGGCTTGTATCTAAACAGTAGCCGACCAAGAAAATCATTGTTCACTGTCTTCCTCCTTCCTTTCACAACTTTTTCTCTCGGGAGTTTTTCTTTTGGCATCGTTGTGCATTTAAAAAAAAAAAAGTTTTTCTCCCGATGCCGTGCAGCTCAGAACACAGGTGATGTGCGTTTTTTCGTTTCCGTTCGGAAATTTCATTGGTCTAATGTTATGTCGCTCATTTTTTTAATTTGAAGTTTGTGAAACCGGGAAAAACCCAGGAAAAATACATAAATTAGCCGCTTCGTTGTTTAAGCCGCGGGGTTCAAAATGTAGGAAAAAAGGGGCGGCTTATAGTCCGAAAAATACGGTAAGCCAATTTAATCAATTGCTTAATTCATACTCATTTATTAGATTTTTCTATTTTATTTTTCTATATATATATATTTTTTTTTATTTACACCAAGCAGGCGTTTAATTAAAAATAAAATTTAAATATAAACTATTGATGGTCACAAATGTTAATTAAAAACAAACAAACAAAAAAAACAAGCTATTGTATGTTTTGCATTTCTTCCCCCAAACTGCACCAAAATTAAACACAACCGTGACTTAAAAACCGAGTTATGTACCGTTTATCGTTACACCCTTAAAAGCCACTCAAGCTTCTATAAATGTACACACAATTACAGGTCTACTAATAATTTATGATGGCTAGAATACTCAATTGAAACATTAAGGACTATAATCAGTACTTGCCGTAGAATTATGGGATGACAGACCAGACCTCCGGACCCATTTGTTTGGTTTACTGGCAACAGCCCCGAGTGCCTGAGTGCAGCGATACAAGATCCATCATCGAACTCGAAATGAACAGCAAGCAGAATCCCGCAGCTGTTTTCTGATCTGTCAGTTTGACTTGGAAGCAACAGATGTCTAATCATTTCTGTTCTCGTTCCTCATTTGCGCTTTCGGAATGTTGGAAATGCTGGAATGCATCACAGCAGACTGAAGGGGGCAGAAGTGTCCTTGGGCTTAATCTATTCATGCATTTATGTCAACAGTGTGTTTTTTTTTTTTTATAGAAAGTAAACACACAATCTTTACAATTGTGTAAAAATCTGAACGAACTCTAAAGGAGGACGATTAAACAAACCGACTTGTTAAATGCATCATAGCAGAGCTATTCAACAGACAAGCCACGATGCTGCTGAAATAAGACAAGCAATTATTGAAGATAAATGAATAAACCAGAGCTGTTTCTTTTCCATTGCTATGTTGCTTAGCGTTTTGTCTAGTCACATCGCAGGTGGAATCTCCACCGAAGCAAAACACAGACAGTGAAACCAAACACTACACCCTGATCAGACAAAACATTAAAAGTATATTTACGTTTATGGCATTTGGCACATGGCTTTGTCCAGAGCGGCCTACAACTGAGCAGTTCAGGGTTAAGGGCCTTACTCAAGTCCCCAGCAATGGCAGCTTGGTGGTGTTGCTCGGATTTTAACTTGTGACCTTCCAATTCGTAGTCCAAAGATTTAACCGCTGAGCTACCACCTCCCAAACTACAGTCTAAAGCCAGGCTCATTCTGTGCGATTTTTAATAGTCCTCTGTGACTGTTGCTTGTCAGATTTTACGAACACGATCCTCATGTCACACTGTAGGATCTCCGTTATCATAATGTCAGACTGTACCACATTCAAAAACTGACGCACACAAAAAAAACTTGTCCGAAGTTTTACATCATTAATCCGTGACACGTTCAGATCCTCGTTCTCTCGCTAACGGTATCTAGGAGCAAACAAAAAACATCTGTAGTGTTCATTTTGTTCATGACATGCCTTGAAAAAAAAAAAAAAAAAAGTCATACAAACACCCTCCATAACTCAAGTTTCTCTTTTTGCTGTACTGTTCACTTGACTCATATCAAAATTTTCCTTGAGGAGGTCATCAGGTTCGGCGCTCCAATTGGTCCTCGGTTTGATAGAAGACTACAGATTTTAGCCCAGGACTATAGGAATCTTATAGGATTTTCAAAAGACCTCTGGGGGCTATGCAGCCATACCTGGCACCCAAACAACAGGTCCATTACATTCAGCAAGTTGCCAGGTGAAGCCTACGTGGAGGAGACTTTTTTGTCCGGCGCATCCGAGAGATACTCGATCAAAATTGAGTCAACACTTGGAACTCTTTGCTGTGTTCCTCAAACCATCCCTGAAAAAATTTTGCAGTTTGGATGTTCAGCCAACATCACCCTGTGGAAAGCTTTATATGTCTTATATATGTCTGCCAAGTTTTACCCCTAAACATCCAAGCACTGATGTGTGTATCGACACGCCTTTATGAGAGCATTAACTTCTGCAATTTGTGCTACAGCATCTCTTCTGTGTGATCGTTTGTACTAATCACTGCATACTGGGAACAGCCCTCCAGACCAGCAGGGTTTTAGAGATGCTCTGACCCAGTAAATCAATTCATTACAAATTTATCAGTCACTCATGTCCTTATGCTTGCCCATTTTTCCTGCTTCCAACACATCAACTTCAGGAACTTTTTTTTTTTTTTTTTTACTTGCAGACTAGTATATCCTACCACTTGGCAGCTACCATTGTAATAAGATCATGTTATGCACATCAGCAGTCAGTGGTTTTAATGTTGTATCTGATCTGTGTACATGATCGTGGTCATTCTTCAGTTTCTGATTGATGTGCACTTGTGTTTCTGTGCAGTTTAAAAACCTGTTAGCCTTCACCACAGCTTTTGGGACTCACAGCTGTTAATGTTAACAGTTCCAGATAACAGTGGGCTACATACACAATCTTTGAAGAGAATATACTTTGAGCTTCACTGTCCATTATCAATCAAAGTTGATATTGCTCTAAAAGATAAGTTATAGATGATGAAGTACCTTGAATATAAATTTCTTCATATATATAAATACATGAAATCAGTCCTGGAGCAATCCAGAAAAGCACAGGCTAAAAGTCACATGTCTTATGAGTTTATATTTCAAATTGAATGCAGATCTTCTTGAGAAATGAGATTCCTACACACATTTATTTGAAACTATGTCTGGTTGCAAATTTTGTACACTTTACAGTACATGTACTCACTATAAATGTGATACAGTGTATTTCTACCAATTTACATAAAATTTATCTCGCTATATTCTTGCAAATGTTTGTGTGTTTCATGTCTGTGGGAGGATGATTTACAGCTTAAACGATAATAAAAAAACGGTGGGGTCCGCTTTTTGTGGGCGGTTTTGTAAATGTACTCACCCCGATTAAAGGGGATTACTGTATTCCTTTAATTCATTACCGTCTACCATTGCTTAAATTCAAACGTATTCCCACTCTACAATACACACTTATCTGACAAAACACAAGCATGTGACCTCTTTGAGCAAGAAAAAATGATTTTAAAACACCAAACCAAATGTAACCCGTACCACTACTGATCCAGCATCTCATCAGAATCAGCTACAATGCTTCTAAATGATGTATAATGATTAGCCAAGCGACCCCAAGCAATTCAAGGTGACCCTCACCGGCTGCTTTGGGAGATCGCCTCGTTGATCGCCTTGTTCACTTGTTCGTAGTTATAGTTCTGATCCCCGGCGTGTTTCCACATATGGGACTTGAGGGACGGCGGATGACTGCACACGTATCCGCAGAGCGAGCACCTGAGCGGGAAAGAAAAAAGATTCATAAAATCTTCACATCTGTTATATCCGATTAAATAGTTCTATTAGACTGATATACCGTTTAGTTGCCTAGCATGAGATTTCAAACGTAAACATACACTGCCCATCCAAAAAAAAAAAAAAGTCACACACACTAATATTCGTTTGGACCGCATTTAGCCTTGATTACGGCACGAATTCGCCATGGTATCGATTCGATAAGCTTCTGCAATGTCACAACATTTATTCCCGTCCAGAGTTGCAGTAATTTTTCACCAAGATCTTTTTATTGATGATGGGAGAGTCTGACCTCCAGCACATCCCAAAGATTCTCAACGGGGTTAAGGGATGGACTCTGTGGTGACCAATCCATGTTTGAAAATGACCTGAACCTCTCTTTCACAATTTGAGCCCGATGAATCCTGGAATTGTCTTCTTGGAATAAGCCTGTGCCATCAAGGAAGAAATAAATCCTTTGATTAAATAACCTTGTCACGGAGTATATTCAGGTAGTCAGCTGACCTCATTCTTACTAATGCAACCGACTGTAGCGACCCCAGATCATATCACTGCCCCCACAGATTTGTATGGTAGGCACTAGGCATGATTGGTGTATCAGTTCATCCACCTCTCCTCTTACCCTGATCACTCTGGAACAGGGTAAATCTGGACTCATCAGATCACATGACCTTTTTCCATTACTCCAGAGTCCAATCTTTACGCTTCCTAGCAAATGGAAGCCTTTTTTTTTTTTAGATTAGCCACAGTGATAAGTGGTTTTCTTGTCTTCTAGCCTGTGTGGAAATGCTCTTACTTTCACTATTAAACGTAGCTGCGAGTTCTGTTTTTTTTTTTTGTTTTTTTTACGATATGATGTCATCAAACATTTGTGATCGCCGTTCACGATTATTCCAGGTTTTTTTCCGTCCACGTTTTTTCTTCAAAAATGATGGTTCATGCTATCCCTCCAGTTTTTATTAATGCTTTGGACAGTTCTTAACCCCTATTTTAGTCATTTCAGCAATCTCCCGTTTGTTTTCTTTGCTTGATGCATAGCAATAAACATGTAACTACAGGAAACTAAAGACCAAAGAAAAAAATATGATGGGGGAAGCATTTTATCTGGATGCTGTATAATTTCATGTGTTACCTCATTTCCTTGTTGTTCTATATTTAGCTACAACTCTGGTGTATCTATGTGACCTTCAGTTCGGCACATCTGTTCATTATGATTCATATCCACTTTGTCTGCCTTGTGGCAAACGAAGATAAATTGCCAGAGGTGAACAAATGTTAAATTCATTAGCTAAGCCACCAGGCAAATAAAAGTTACAGTGCCCCGCCCGGTCGCAGGTTTTGGCCACCTGAAACCTAATTGACTAACAAAAAGTGGTAGATAATATTCAATGTGTGGAGAGTTAGTCAGATAGTTCATTCCATTAAGTCCTCGGGGTCTCCATGTTACTGAGTCTATTTAATTAATTATGCGTTTCGGTCATGTGATTCAAGAGCGGGTGTGTTATTAAATAAAATCCGATATTGCCCGTGTGTATGTTTATTAGAGAGGACCTGGCAACATCTACGAAATTGTTATATCTGAACTTCATGACAACTCAGTAACTCAGTGGCCTTTTCTAATAATAGCTGTATGAGGAAAAGTTTTATATATTATATGAATAAATACAATTTAATACATTAATGAATACATACAATTTAAAAACTTTAAATAGTGAATTATATAGCATTATACTAAAAAAAAAAAAAAAAAAAAAAAAAAAAAAAAAAAAAAAAAGGAGCATGTCAGTGACTCGCCTCTAGAGGCCGCTCTCGTAGTAACAGATGTAAAAGCTACCGGTACGGATGTTTGACAATAGCTGATAGCTCCAGCAAATCAACTAATCGGTGCTGATTAATCGGCAAAACCGGTGAATCGGACGACCTCTAGCTGCTATGCATACTTGCCTTGCGTCTGCCAAGTTACGTCATTCAGCAGATTTACAGAACTTTATATACGGACAAATTCCCATGATTACGAGAACATGTCGGTTTGATTGACACCAGAGGGGATGGCCATTCTTTCCAGCAGAACCGATTATTTCCATTTGGAATCCACACTCATGGGGTAGTTATGTCAGGACTCAAACTCTCCATCTCACAACATTAAAGTAAAAACTTTGACTGCTGAGCCACTTGAGAGTTCAGGAGCATAAAAGCGTTTGGCTTCTCTGTGCCGTGGTGCTCACCTGTACTGCTCGAGCAGCTGCACGGCTTGGTGTTCCTGTGGGTGTCTCTTCATGTGGCTCTTCAGGCTGTTCATGTTGGTGGTAGCGAAGTCGCAGCTGCAACACCTGTGGCAGATCAGAGCAGACGTATAAAAACACTTCTAAAAACTGAAAACTGGATTCTTCTCCCACCCCCTGCCAAGAGAGCTGCGACTCGTCCCAGCATGGACACGTGGCTGGTTATATTATTTTCTGGATGCCTGCTTATTTGCGAGGCTTGCTGCGATGTGCGCGATCGCCCTGCAGCTCTGAATGTGAAGTATGAGGCCATTTGTATGGAGTCCGTGCTCAAACAGTGGTGTTCGGCCCAGTGTTAGTTAAAAGGCGAACATCTCTGAGGAGTTGTTTGAAGTAGGCGTAGGTTAGAGGAGCGGAACGGCGGAGAAACATCTCCATGCGCTCAAAGAGGCCCTACTGAGAGCTCGGGATTGTGTGCGTGCGTGTGGACACGTCTTTGACACCCACACCTAACACGGCAGAAAGCACTCCACTCGCATATGAAAGCTTTAGGTGAATTAAACTTGCGCTTTACTGCCCTCTTGTGGTAAAACGGAACATCACAGCTCACACAGTCACCACACAAACTCTGACAAAAGGGATTTTAATGGGTTTCATATGAAATTCACTCACTTGATGAATTCTTTAATTTTTTTTTCTGCTGTAGAGGACAGAAAATCATCATGCTGTCTACCACTTCCACTGCATCCCACTCAGCGCATAGTGCTCAGGCGAGCGCTAGTTGAAAGGGCTATGAGTCTCTGAGGGGCTGTTTGAAGTAGGCGTAGGTGAGAGAAGCAAAATGGCTGAGAGATGTCTGCATGCGTAAAGAGGCCCTGTGAAGAGCCCGAGTATGAGATTCCCTGTATGTGTGTGTGAAGATCTTTATTTCTACATTGAAATCATGCTGGGAAGAGGCTGCGTTACAATCGTGACACTTTTTTTCGGGCATCTTCAGTAAACGCTGCATCCTGGTTAGAGTTGCCGTTGGATCTCGAGACCACTGTGGGTTTGCTCCTGTTCTGACTTCCTTTGTATACAAACTATAAATGGCCAGTACTGACTCTGGGGCAGTAAAACTGGTTTTACTCAGTTATTCTGTTTCTATAATTAAAAAAATTACTCAATCTTTAGTTAGTTGAAGCTCGATTATAAAATTATATATATATATATATATATATATATATATATATATATATATATATATATATATTATAAAAATCATATATAGCGAATCAAGAATAAGAAATAAGCTCTTGCTTCTCACACACACACACATTACAGCACTGTGAAATTCTTTCCTCGCATATTCCTGCTAGTCATGAAGCTGGGGTCGAAGCGCAGGCATACAGCGCCCTTGGAGCAGATAAGGTAAAGGGCCTTGCTCAAGGGCCCAACAGTGGCAGCAGTGGGGCTTTAAACCTCCAGCCCTCTGATAAGTAACCCAGTAATAATAAACCTCAACTTCCGATCAGTAACTCAGAGCCCCCTCCTGCTTCCTACTGTTTTCAGTTAATTTAATGTCAAATTGACACCATTTGGCTCAGCAGTAGGTGCTGGGGGTCGAGGGCCTGATCTAAGAGCCAAGCAGAGCAGCTCAGAACAGCTGAGATTTAGACTCATGTAGGGCTGCAACAACTAATCAACAACTAATTTTAAAAGTACACTTTTGTAAATAAATACCCTGAATTAGGGTTCTATATAGTTATAATAAGCAAAACAGCTTTTTTTTTATACTTTTAGTGTAGTAGGGTCGTTTGTTGTGGCCCTAGACTAATGACAATTCGATCCAAAATATAACACCTTCACCACCATCTCTTTCTTTTTTTTTTTCTGTCAATGTATTTCTTTCATTCTTTCTTTCTTTGCATTTTATACATTAAAGTGAGGTTTTACTGCCCTCTTGTGGTTGAAAAATGCTCATACACTCACCCGTGGCCACCATGTGAAACCTTTTTATCTTCCTAACCTGCATTTAACGATGGTCATTGCCAGTGCCGTTGTATTTGGAAGCCAGGGTCATATTTCCTGATGTGCTCATGTACCAATTTTACAGGGTAAAAAAAGGTTTCTCCAAAGTTTCCGGAGGAGTCGAGACACACCTGTAGGGTTTGTCAGAACTGTGAATCCTGCGATGATTCCGCACGCCAACGTAGGTAGAGCTGGTATATTCGCACATGTCACATTTATACACTTTCTGCTCACTGACACTATCTGCAGAAAACACACACAAAACACACACACATTAATGCAGAGCTTCACCATCGATGAGGTGGCAAAAATACAAATCCTTCAATATTGATTACAAAAATAACGGTTTTGTGTGGACAAGAAAATAAATAGTAAATAAGCAATACCACGGCATGCTTCAGTACTTTATGTCAGGGTGTTCATTCGGTTTCTAGAACACACAGCTCACTGTTTTACTAGCTACAAGCCAAATCTGTTGATTCTATACACAGTATCTCACAAAAGTAAGTGCATTCTTAAGAGACTATACTATAGAAATGAAACTTGGATATATTTGAGAGTAGTCAATGTGCAGCTTGTATAGCAGTACAGATTTACATGTTGGAATCCATGTTTCCTTTAAAGAACCGCAGCTCCACAGTACCAGCCGCACGCATGCTGCCCCAGACCATGATGCTGCCACCACCATGCCTGGCTGTAAACAAGACAATTTTCTTGTTTCTCCTCACCAGGGTGTCACCACACATGCTGGACATCATCTGAGCCAAATAAGTTTATCTTAGTCTCATCAGACCACAGGACATGGTTACAGTAATTCATGCTCTTGGGACAAGTCGTCTTCAGTGTACTGAGACGGTGGAAAAGCGCCATGTGTCTATGAGGTCATTATGAAGGAGTGAAAGAGGATCCCAGCAACAACCTGTGCAGCTGTCCAGAAGGATTAAGGCAGTGCTGGATAACTATGGTGCTCATATAAAATATGGACACAGTTTTGACATGTTTACTTAGGGTGAAGAAAACTATTGTTAAAAACCTTTTAAAAAAGTTAATTTATATGATGGATACATTATAATTGCGGCGTGTATTTGCCGAGACTCTCACCCTCGTCAGTCGTCTTTTCAGACTCTTCCACATTCGCTTTGGATTCACAGACGGGCGCGAGGGCCACAGCCGTGTCACTGATCCCGTGTTGCTCTCTCTCGTGGTTCCTCAGCTGACTCTGAAAGAGGAATTCAGAAGAATAAAAAACATTTACAGATTAATCACAGGCAACGTATTAATGAATCCACGCTAGAAAGAAAAGGTCAGTGTCTGCAAATGTTGAAATTTTATAATCGGATTAACTTTTGCTGCTGTGCTCAGGACTTGTGGAGCGCACTCTGCACAAACATCTCAGTAACCTTTAACACTGACTAATTACACTAATGAACAATTACACTCTTAAATACAGAGAGAAATTAGAGAAGGAAGAAAGAGCAATGCTGCACTGCCACCTTAATCTGCTGAAGTGAATATACTCACAGGAACAAAAGTGAGTGGATGGATGAGTGAGTAAATGGATGGGTGAATGGATGGATGGGTGGATAGATGAGTGGATGGATGGATAGATGGGTTAGTAGATGGATGGATGGATGGAAGAGTGGATGGATGAATTAGTGGATGGATGGGTGAGTGGATGGATGAGTAGCTCGATGGATGGATGAGTGGCTGGATGGGTTAGTGGATGGGTGTATGGATAGGTTAGTAGATGGATGATGAGTAGATGGATGGATGAATCGATGGATGGATGGATGGGTAAGTGGATGGATGAGTGGATGGATGAGTGGCTGGATGGGTTAGTGGATGGGTGTATGGATAGGTTAGTAGATGGATGATGAGTGGATGGATGGATGAGTCGATGGATGGATGGATGGGTGAGTGGATGAGTGGATAGACGAGTGGATGGATGAGTGGCTGAATGGGTTAGTTGATGGGTGGATGGATGGGTTAGTAGATGGATGGATGAGTGGATGGGTGAGTGGATGGATGGATGGAAAAGACAAAATGGTGAAAAGATAAGATAGATGGATGATATAGCTGGATTGAAGGATGTGTAAGATAAATAAATAAGACAAATAGGTGCAAGGACAAATGGCTAGGACATATGTGACAGGGTAGATGATAGATTAATTGATTAAACATAAATGAATATATAAATATACACACGGTTTTTTTTTTTTGAATAAATAAAAAAAGAAACAGATGCAGTGTTCATGTGTAATGTGGTAGGTGCAGTGGGGTATAAACATTATAAAACAAGATATAAGAGCAAACTCAAAGTGTGCAAATTAAATTAAAGCAGCAGCACAAACTATCAGAGTGTAAACACTGTAATCAGTGTAAAAGGTGAAAAGTGAACGGCAGTAAAGTTACGGTGTGCGTAGATATGGATATCGCACGTTAGTAGAACCGTTCATATTCATGTGCACTTCCACTTCTGCCATTTATGTATTTGCTGTTACACTGGTGACAATGATAAAGAATGAATATGATAAAGAAGTGTACATTTTAAACACTAGGCTGTTGGAAATAAACGAGTGCTGATTATTTAGTAATTATAGTAAATGTTTTATGCCGGTCCAGTAACAGTAGCTGTATCTTTTTACTTCAATTTCAATTTAATTCAGGAAAAAAACAAGTTAAAATTCCCCTCATTAAACGAATCGGACCCAATCTGCGGACCCGTTTTGTATTTAACAGACTAAAGATTAAAAAATAAATAAAAATCAAGACTTCCTCAGAATTAAGACCCTTAAACATTGAAAGCATGACTTTAGAAAATCTCCTTTATCTCACCACTACAGAGCTGCACTGTCCACTGAAGCAGAAGGAAAACACCACAGGTGGTGCAAACCTCTGCAGCACAGTGCTGCCAGAACATCTTTATTTTTTAACAACTTCTTTAAATAATGAAAGGCTGGGGAAAAAAAAAAAAACTCAAATCAGACAAAAAATTCGAAAAGCAGGCGCATATTGCTATCTAGACTTTTTATTTAAAATGTTTTTATTAGTTTTAACCAAGATGCGATCTCAGGTACTGGTTTATTGTAAAGTATGTCAAGGCTGTTTGAAAAACTAATTTATGACCGAACAACACTTTGGTGAATATGTCTGAATATGCAAAGTGGCAAAACTCTGAGGTTGAAAAATGGGTGCCAATATTTATAACAACATTTGAACTATAAGTAAATTTTTGTGAATTGACACTGTATTCATGTAAGTCAGTCATTATGGGTGTATCATTCGTTCATAAAGAAATATCAATTGATACACGTTATTTTCATTCAGTAACATTACTAATGGTTTATTACTGCATGGTTTCTTAACAGTATCTAATGAAGCATTTCTACTCTAAATGATAGATGAGTTTTATTCAGGATGATTTATTAATCCAAATGTAAATATGTAAAGACGCACGTGGGCTGAGTTTTGGCCCAAACAGAATTTGGCTTCATGTCTAATCTAATTAACTGCTCTGATGTTTTTCTAATGAATCTGGTTACTTATACATGCTCAGACTTAAAGCAGCTTTCAGGGGCAATTACTTGCTTAAAAACCTATAATAGTGGAGCTTAAAGTCACCCAAAACATGTTTTTAAAATGTCCTCAATTTAAATCAATATTTTACTTGACATTTTGGTTCGACCAAAAAAAATCGACTACCGTAATTTCCGGACTATAAAGCGCACCCATATATAAGCACTGAATTTTACAAATATTTTTATTTTTAAGATAACTAAGCCACACCTGTCTATACTAATGTACTTTACACAGGCTTTAACGAAAGACACGTTACACACGGTGTAACGGGTGAAATATGTTGCGCTTCCTTTAGGGGCAGAGCGGTATTTTGGGAATAGCCTGCCAGAAGTGAGCTATCCCTTCACCCAGACTCAACACGTTACAACGGCATGTATCTAAACAGTAGCCGACCAAGAAAGTCATTGTTCACTGTCTTCCTCCTTCCTTTCACAACTATTTCTCTTGGGAGTTTATCTTTTGGCATCGTCGTGCGTTTAAAAATCACCCGATGGAAGATTTTTCTCCCCATGCTGTGCAGCTCAGAACACAGGTAAGGTGCATTTTTTCGTTTCTGTTCAGAAATTTCATTGGTCTAATGTTATGGGGTTCAGTTTTTTGGCTTGAAGTTTGTGAAACCGGGAAAAACCCAGGAAAAATTAATAAATTAGCTGCGAAATACGGTACATATTTTGCAAAGTTGTCACATCAGGAATTTTTGAAGCATAATCAGAAATTTCCCTACTATACACATGCTGCATGGCCTTCATTTGCATACTGGAAAGGTTTTATGATGCAGAGGAAATAATATCAACAGGTTGTATGAACAGTCGTACATTTAATCGCCCATCATTGCACATCTCAACAATGATGCACCTGTAATGAGGGTTTCTGCAGGTTTCACCAAGTTTTATTTATGACCTTTTTAAGACCATTAATTCAATTTAAGACCTACATCACAACATAAACACACACACACACACACACAAATACTTATCAACTGGCCTTAAACAAATAAAATAAATTTCTAATAAAGAAAAATTTCGAGGCCAAGTTTCGCTAAAAGTTCCCTGACGAAGTCTCTAACGTCTGTGGTACAATCCAAGAAAGATTTGCGTCAATAACAGGAATCCGATCGGCTGTTGCATTGTGGTCTCGTTTGTATTCATAATACAGCAAATCATATTTGGACCAGCGATAGAAAGAACTACACCACGGAAAATTATCAAAAAAAGTGCTAAAGCGAGCGATGAGCATTAGAGGAAGCGTTACATGGACGTAAAAAAATTAAAGACCCATTTCCAAAAACTGAAGACTTTTTAGGGCCAAAAATTTGGATTTTTAAATGTTAGACTTTAAGACCCCACAGAAAAAACACTGTGAAATGAATGAACAATTGGTTGCCAACTAGACGAGGACAGGTTGGCTTTTGAGTCTGGTTGCTCTCATAGTCTTTTCCTCGCCACAGTCACCACTGGCTCGATCATTCGGGATAAACTAACAATTAGATGGAACAAACCAATAGGCAGTAAACTTGTTCTTTTATACAACTTTACAGAACAGCTTTACAGAGAGATGCGATGTCCTTTGTTAAAAGTACTCTACAAATAAAAATGGACTGAATTTAATTAAAGTGTTGATTGATGAAGCAGGGGAGGGGGGAGGGGTAGCTCAGTGGTTACGATGTTAGACTTTTGATCAGATAGTCGAAAATTCAAAAATCCCTCCACCACTAAGCTGCCCCCTGCTAGGCCCATGAACATGGCCCTTAACCCTGAACTATACTGTAACATGCTGCATATACTGCACATTAAATTCTCATTAAAATGAGTTTTAGGTGACTTTAAACATATAAAAGTCATTATTTGCATACTAAGAAAGATTCTACACAGAGCCTTAAATTTCGCTCGAGATCTGGCAAAATACTTTTCTTAAAACTGGTCCTTCGTGCACAATTACCTTATAGTGAAAGAACTCGTTGCAGTGCTTGCACTGGTAAATGCGGCTCTTGCGGTGGTGAATCATATGGTTCTCCAGATCGCTGCTGTCAGATGCAATGTGCTCGCAGATGGGGCACTGGTAAGGCTGCTTCTGCCTATGGACACGCAGGTGCTGTTTGACGTAGCCCTTGTTGGCGCTGCTGTAAAGGCACAGACGGCAGCGGTAAGGCCTTTCACTTCCGGCGACGTACTCCACCAGGTCGGCTTCTGTGGAGGAACAATCATCCACCGCATCCGCCTCTCCTGTCGGCATACTGCCATTCAGAATCTGCGGATTGTCCTGCAGCTCCTTCAGAATGTCTTCATCTGAGGCATTCTGGTCTGACCTTTCTCTGAGCCGTTCAATGACTGTCAGTAACGACATGCTAATTCCAGCTTTCGAAGGACCTTCCAACATGAATTCGTCTCTGGAACCCTGGCTGAGGTTTATAAGGGCGGCTGAGCCGGGCATCCCAGACGCCAGCTCTGTTGAAGCTATCTTTACGGTGGATACAGCAGACGCAGCAGACAGATCAAGTATTTTCTGGCCTGTGTCAGAGATCATATTTGAAGTGCCTTTAATACTGGACTTGCTCAACTCTGGAGCTCTCAGTGGCATAGCCACAAGAGCTTCGGCCGCCAACGAGTGCAATCTCAGGCACTCCGAGTGCGTTCTCCTACGGGCTGGAGGCAGATTCTCATCTGGACGTGACTCAGACTCTTGAATTTCCATTTCCTGATGCTCATCGCTGTCATTCCAGTCAATCAGAACTTGTTCCTCACAGTACATAGGGTGAGACTGGGTCTCAATTCCTACTTCCTGGGAAGAGAGTATGGTCTTGTATCCAGGAACCTCCGGGCTGAGGAGCAGAGGCTTGCTAGCAACAGGTTCCTCAGTGCAAGGCAGTCTTTCTACAATAACGTTGACGTGGCCGGCGGTGTTGCCACTGGAGCTGATGATTTTCTGTACTGAAGACAACAAGCTGTCGGTGTTCGTCTGCTGGTTCTCAGTCTCCAACTCCAGCTCCATCTGGGCCTCAGGAGTCACCTGAACCTCTCCTGGAGGCTCCTCTGACAGAGATTCTTGAACAGAGAAAACGTTTTCGAGCTCCTCCGCACCTTCACCCTCGCATTTCTGCTTTGCCGACGCACACAGTTCCAGCTGAGTGGACGGAGCACTGCGCAGAACCTGAGCTTGTTCTTGGACAGGTGCAAGAACCACAATAGACTCCTGCTTTTTACACTGCTCTAAGGACAGGTTGCTGTTCAGGGTATATAAAGGGTACGCCTCCTGCTGGTCAGTGTCATCTTCGAATATAGGGTATGAGCAGTCTACCAAACCAGCATGTTTCCAGGCATGGGTTTTCAGATTGCGCTGTTGACCGCATTCATAACTGCATATCAGGCAGTGATACCGACCATGCTCGTAGCTGTACCACTTCTTAGGGGCTCCTGGCATTTTCTCCGACTCACAGTCCGATTTCAGGGCGGAGAACCCCATTGTACCCTGCAGATTTCCTTTTAACGATCCAGTCTTTTGCTCTGCAGAGGCTCTATTGGTGCAGTCGCCCTCCTCATAGTGGAGCCTGATATGCGTTTCTACATCCTTCTGATGATTGGACGTAAAACAGCACTCGGAGCACATGAAAATAAGGTCGTTGTGCTGCTCATCATGCCTCTTCATGTGTTCTTTCAAAGCGCTTAGCGTGGGAGAGATAAAGCGACACAGGCTGCACTGGTACCAGGTAACCATGCTGGCACTTTGGTTAATCAGTTCTTTATCTGTGACGGGAATTGATGCACAGCTGAGATCCTCTCCATGCTCCCTGGTTCTTTTGGACGGGGAAACCCCTCCAATGCCCTCTCTGCTGTCTGGCACCATTACCGAGGCGCAGGTCATGGAGGGACGCTTTTTCCCAGACAGAGTGCATTGCCTGGGCCGTTTCTCCACTATCTTACTGAGCTTCTCGATCACCTGGATGAGAGAATCTGCAGCCTGCTTGTGCTGCTCTTGCTCTTCTTCCTCATCGTGAAGGCGGGAATCGGGGATGTAGACTTCCTGATGATCCCTGGAGCAAGGAACTAGAATGGCAACACCACTGCTGTCCTCCATACCTAAGTACGAAAGCAAATACATCGTATTAATTTCCCAGTGGATATATTATTAAAAAGTGAAATATTATAATATGATATAAGAAATATTAAGAAAAAACAGTATATTTATTTTGCTAACCTAGCAAGGCTTTTTTTAATGTTTTAAATCCGCAAGTTTTTTTTATTATTCTTTTATTCTTTCTTTTTTGTCTGCAAAGTGACTTTTTGGACCAAACATGTAAGTAATAGAACACAGAAGGTCCAAGTTACAATGGTTTGACTTACAATTTTTCGATCTTATTGTAAAAATTGCTGTTTTGCTAAATGATGTACTGTAATTTGTTAAGTTCTTAATAAATTGTAGTATTCTACCCCATACTGTTCATTATTTACGACTTCTAGGTATCTGATTTCAGTCTTTTATACATTAAAGGCAACTTTTCTATAAAACCTTCTATATACATAGAAAGATTTGTTTTGTGAAAGTAATTTTGTAAAAAAAAAAAAGGAAATACAGATGTTTCCCGGGTTACGACGGTTTGACTTACGATACGACAAAATTGTAAAAATAAAAAAAAATTTCACGTACATTCATGTAAAGTACATTGGATGCGCAACGGTTTCAAACCGCAATATCAGTGATAAAAGCGCGAGCGCCCGGGTATGCCGCATGCTTGTAGTGGCAAAAAAACAAGAGGAAAGCCATCAGTTTAGAGCGAAAAATCTAAATTATAAAATCAGCATGTGGCAGGAAAAACCATCAGTGTCCTAGCACTGTCTTCCACTTACGATGGGGTTCTCGAAACGTATCTCCATCGTAAGTAGGGGACTAGCTGTATATTTGATATTCAATATCGACTCGATGTCTCGAGAAGGCTGTTAAAAGAATGTCCACCACTGGAACAAATAGGAATATTTGATTTAAGGAATAAAGATTTGAGCATTCTAAACAAATCAAATCATTGGAAAATTATTTTAATCTAGCAGTGTCATTACTGTCCCTGCTGAATGCTGTTCGGGGTTTTCTTCATTATGATATCCATAGTGACATCATAAGGTTAACGGCTATACTCCAGGGTCCAGCAGTGGCAGCTTGGAAGTGAAGGGATATGAACTCATGACCTTGCGGTCACCTTATGTTTATGTCTGGATGGTGTTACAGTCAGAATCAAGAACCGGATTTTGACTCCCCGCACCCAACACTTTCCCTCTATAGTTACAATAAATACCGTGCTGTTTGGGGGTTACTGTGTGTCGTAACTGAAACCTTGCAGCAGACATTATGTTGTTATATTCTCACTTAGTGGTTAAGGTGCTGGGTTACTGATCGGAAGGTCGGGGGTTCAAGGCCCGGTATTGCCAAGCTGCCACTCTTGGGCCCTTGAGCAAGGCCCTTAACCATCTGTGCTCCAGGGGCGCCGTATCATGGCAAACCCTGCTCTCTGACCCTCAACTTCTGAGCAAGCTGGGATATGGAAAGAACAAATTTTACTGTGCTGTAATGTATATGTGACAAATAAACACACTTCTATTCTATTCACCAAACAGGAAATGAAACCTTCCAACTCTAATAGTGACAACTCCATGACCACAAGTTTGAATGGCTTAAGGTCAGAAGTTCACAAACCCAACCTAAAGTACCATTCATTAGTTTCAGGCCAGAAGAAGAAGTCGTCAGCTGTTTGCCTTAAGAGGGGTCTGACCCCGAGCAGGTCAGCAGGAGCCGGGTTTAAAATACCCTGACTCTATTATTGCACGCCTGAGGATCGTCACACTGCGGCTTTGTGACTCATAGCATGACTTTCGCCCCAGACCAGATCAGCCTGGCCTTTTCTTCATGAGGTTTGGTTTCAGGGTGTGTGTACTTGTAGCACCTGAACGTCAAAAAAAAAAAAGATAAGATGACTTTATCTCTCGGCCAAGCGCGTGCACGTCGTATCAGTAGGAAATATCAGATTTCCTTTGATTTCCTTCGCCTTCCATGTCTGACCACAAAGCACTCCGCAACTTCTGCTTTCTTTGGCATGATGGTGTGAAAGCAGGATTTCACTTCCTAATAAAACACACACACACGTGTATCATAAAAACATGAACACATGAGTCATGGCTTGAACTTCAGTTGGGTTCAGCTGAAAAAGGGGATGAAGTTTGGGCAGGATTTATGACGTACACAATTAAAGTTTTATTCCCATCATACATTTTTTTTTTGGATATCTAAACTATAAAAAAAAAAAGAGGATTGAAATAATCCCCAATATTATTATCTCAATATTTGAGAAACCTCAACCCATCACAAGATGCATCCAGAGATGGGGTGGTTTAAAAACCATGAGCATGAAGAAATAAGATGAAATTGAGTTCATGATAACTAATGAAAGCTCCAGACGTTCTCTGGTCACCAAACCACGTCGTTCCTCAAAGCCATGGAGGTTTATGCCATCACTATACAACGAGGAGATACACATGGCGAGAATCTGGCTGTATCCCAAATGCATGTCTTGCTCCCTAGAAAGGCGCACTACATACAGGACGATTTCACAGCTTCCAAGTGCACTAGATATAAGTGATGGAGGCGTTTAGGACTCAGCCTGCGACTCACACTGAAGACCAGCCACGGTGGAAAAAAGAAGACACTTAAAACCCTGGCGTTGTTTCCTAACCACCTCGGAATCATGCAACTTTTATAATCAGGGAGTCATTTACTTACTGATGCAGCAGCTCCTACTGATCTTTGGCCCCAGGTCGCTTGGGATTCGCAGTTTTTTTTTACTCTCAGGCAGTAAAAAAAAAAAAGTATCTCACTTTTTTCTCACGCTGCGCTCAAAATGGCGAGCATGGACCGCCGATCACGTGACACCAATTTGGTCAGGTGACCAGCCAGGAATGAGAACGTGACGTCAACCACGATGCCGCGTGTGGTTCACCCCCACACCCACCTGTTCGCCCACTAATCCCGCCTCTAACTCTTTTTCATGCTTGTGATTGGACAGTTAAAACGCACATTGGTGTCCTATTATCCAATCCCAAAACAGCTCGCTTTTGCACTAGACCCATTTCACATGCGCCATCTAGCGTCAATACGGTGTGTTACATTTAAAAATATATACAGTATAAAATTAGTTTTTATGAAATAACACGCCATAATTACAAATCATTATGTATAGGCAAACAAATTCTAATTATGCCAAGCCAGTTTTTTTTCAAAACATACTTCATAAAATCATTGGCATGCTCAATACACTTTCTTTCATACAGGCTTCTAATAAATATTTAATTATTGAACAAAATTAATGCGAATTCAACCAAAGAATTGTATTAATTTGTCAGTGAGCTTGAAGTATAACTTCATTACAGTATTGTGTTCTATTAGATATACATTACCTTGTATAATTGTATTAGTTTTACTTCTATTCTATTGTAAATGAGCTTTTATTCCACTATAATATAATATATTCTATTTTTACACTTGCATTTGATATTTAGCAGACACCATTATACATAGCGACAAACAAAAGTGCTCTGAGTCGCTGTCAATTGATAAATAAACACTGGTTCACTAGATTTCAGGCCGAGGATAATATCAGCCTAAAGTCTGTTGAAAGGAACCATAACACCCTTAAAAAAAAAAAAAATGTTTTCTTTTGTGTATTTTGTTTATTCTTTAAATGTTTACCCTCTTTTTCTTGCAATTTATGTAACATAGTGGTCGTAGTTAAATAATAAATTATGAGATTGTATGGTGTGATGCAAAGTGTTTTATTCCTCTTATACTGTATCACAGCAATGTTTCAGTGGCTACTATGTATAGAGTACTCAGGGTTTTGTCAATTATCTAGACACTTAAAATGGAAAGGTATCCAGTTGTTAAGATATTAGACTTTGGACCAGAAGGTCAAGATTTAAAAACCCCTTAAACCAATCTGCCTCTGCTGGACGAAGCAGAACAAGACCCTTAACCCTCGACTGCTCAGTTGTAATTGTAATGGATAAGGATGTCTTCCAAATGTTGTACATATAGAAGTCCAATAGTCTGAAAGAACTAGTGTTTATACTACTATTTAACTGTATATTCATTTTGTTCTTCAGCTTTTTATTTGTACTGTTTTTAATATTTCATTTTATGATTTTGCCTTCAAAGCTTTTATTGCTCTGCTGTGTATGGTAATGTATGTTACGATATTTAAAACTATTTAAAAAGTATATGTATATACTATACTTATACTATATAACATAGGATTATATAAGACAAGATAAGATATTACAAATTCTATTATTGGCAATAACTTGAGTGAAAAGTAAAATCGCTTAAACATTTACACGTGTTTTTTAGTATTTGGTATGCACCCACAAACACTTTAATGACTAGTACTTAGTACTTAAGTTTTTGCAAAATCTTATGTCAATTTTTCAGATCGAATTTATTTGAGGGTCTTTTGAACACACGCTTCAGTAAAAGAAAACCTGACCTACGTATATAGTGTATAGAACATAAAGCTTGTCAAACTATGGGTTATCAAAGCAGTAAACTGCGCTTCCACTGTTTACACGTGTATGCCGTAAATGTGTATAGGTGTGGTGAACGACAAACCATGCTGATTTCCGGTGGAAACATCTGTCTTCCTCTGAAAAGAATACAGGGACTTAAAGACATAGGATGTCGTGTCTGTGGACAGAGTACCTTGAAGCAAATGTTGGACGCATTTAGGAAACGGGACTTCCTTGCATGTTTTCCAGTCGTTAAGTTTTTGTTGTCATCGTAAAGACGTTTTGAAACGTGCTTGAGAAGCATTGTTGAGTTGAATTTTCCGAAAGCACTGCAGCACAAAACGCTACAGTGAAAAAGTTTCCCAAATCCGTAATCTAAACAGGAGTTTGTTTATTATAAATTTACTGGAATTAAAACATGGACAAGGCTTACGCTTATGCTGAGTTGAAAAGCTTAGGATTGAGCCAAGACAGAACAAAATATAAAAAAAAACACATGACAGGAAGAAAGTATTAAAATCCTGTGCTATTTAAATTAATTCTATGGACAAAATTATTGGGACACATGACCGAGCTTCAACCACTAAACTACCAACTTAACCAGAACTGTAATTTGCATGACAAGATCTTTACTTGTCACCTACCTTTATTCTTTATCTTACTCATTGACTAGTGAAAACAAATAGTCATGCAACCATTGTATTACACAGTTTTCCTTTGAAAATTGTTCATATGCTCTATGTTAACCTGAACAAAATTAGACAAGAGTAAAGCCACAGTGTAACATCAGTTACAGTCGTAGCATACACAAGGAAATTAGAGCTCTATCTCTGAGCTACAGTGCAACCCCTCAGGACTGGTGGATGTGATTAGGCCTGTGTCACTGGCCCTCCTGTGCCGCGAGTGAAATATGAATGAAATTATCTCGGTGTGTGATTTGTGCAATTTGGGTGCGAGTGAAAGAGAGGGGAGTAATAAGAGCACATTGGTGCCGTCATTTCTGTGTGCCACGCGATGAAGGTCCGGTCTCTCAGCATGGCCCGAGCGGAGGTCGAGAGAGGGGAGGAGGCGAAGGGAGAGGCCGCTAACATCCCTAATGCACAGTTTGGATTTATTGTTTTAATTAAGTACAAAGGCAGTTCATCATAAACTGTTTATGGACGCGAATGCACTGGCGTAAAGATCGTCGTCTAAGGGATGGGAGGGGAGAATGAGCAAAAAAACAAACAAAAATCAACCCACCTTGTTTTTGTGTTCGGTTTTCTGTGCTCTCTGTAGTGAGCCGTTGAGGCTCTTGTCGAAGTCTTTCATATCTTTGATGCATTAAGAACATTCTGGCATGAATCACAAACGTCTTATTTCGCTGCCACAGCTTGCGTACGGCATGGCTCAGATCAGCTATCAAGAAGCCGTTCCCCTCCCCAACCAGCAATTTTTTAAATGTCTCCAGGCTGTGGCATTTTCTTGTCTGATTCCACTGTATATTTGCTGCGTGACACGCTGTCGAGCACCGTTCTGATTGAAAACCAAAGGTGACGATTGTGTTTTCTGAATGACAAGCTTCTTCTCTCTCATGGCTCAAAGCAAAATGAGCACCGAATGACTGGGATAGAATGAAGCCATAACCTGATGTATGCCTCCAAATAATGAGGAGCGGGGAAAAAAAGGGAGGGAGGCATTCGATATTAGGGGCAGCGCAGCCTATCTGACCCCAAACACGCTAAATAAATACACACAGTGTTTGATGTGCATTATTTATTTCATCTAGGCAGTGAGGGCTTCGCTATTAGGGGTTCACCCCCTTGTCGGAGTGCTGTGGCCTAATGTAATGTCTCCCCCGCCCCCCACCTCCCCTCCCCATTGCGGTACTTGGTCAAGTTGCATATCTGTCTTCTTCCGTGTGATTTTATTAACTCTAATATCCACACTTCCTATTACCCCGGCTGCCTCTCACTCAACGGCACACCGGCTCTCCCCTCTAATTCAGAGTGCCACGAGATATGCTTTCACTCACATTATGCTCTAGCCTGGAGCAAAGCAGCCTGTTCCTTTGAAAATGTTGGAATTAGGTTATTTCTATTGATGTATTAAAGTAATACTTCAGTTTAAGTTATTATTTTAGGATTTTTTTTCTTTCCCCTTCTTCATGTTTTGCTTTCTTCTTTTTTCTGCTTGTCTTGGTTTAGGGAGTGATAGAGTGAAGTCAGCTGGGTTGACAAAAGCTCATTCTTTTTTTTTTTATTATTATTATTATTTTTTTAATTCACCGATATGTGAAATTAAAATGCATTGTGTATTATTTTAATTCCAATGTCTCCATTTTCATTTTGGATCTGCCATGCTGCGATCTTTAGCATTAACAAAGCAAAATTATAGATTGCTGTAAAATGTCAAAAATTACTTTTTTCAGAAAAACAAGAAAAAAAAAGACATTACCATGTTCTTGTTTATAAATACAAACAGACATTATTGCATATTTATTAAAAATTTCATATTTTAGCACTGATTTTGTTTTGCTAATGTTTTCTCCTCCTGGTTAAGCTGAGGTGCTCTTTTGATAGCAAAAATATCCACCTGCACCTGATTTTCTGGCACACTTAGATCCGAATTTGCATGTGTTTCCATTCCAAAACATCAATGAATGTAAGGAATTCCTTTAAGCCAGATTCATTTCCTTCAAGTACAGTCTATTAATGCCACCACAGTTCAGTGTAAACAGGCTTCTTTACCCAGCATCAGCATACAACACACTGAAACATGTATTTTATCTGTAGTACAACCAATTGAGTTATATAATTCAAGGAATTGATGAAATGATCAAATGCCCAATAACCTAATTAAGCACAAGACATACCAAACTTACTGTTGTAATTTTGGCCAGACAATTATTTGTACAACTTATCCCTTTTTTTGTACAGCAAGCTTACACCGTCTTAATGCCAGTTCACGGATACTTTCCATTTTCACCTACTTTGAAATCAACATGACCGCATTCATTCTACTAAACAATACTTCTAAATCCACATGACCCCATCCATAATACTACACTATACTCTTAAATCTACACAATCCCATCCATTCTACTACTCTATACTCTTAAATCTACACAACCCCATCCATTCTACTACTCTATACTTTTACATCTTCACAACCCCATTCAATCTACTACACTATAATCTTACATCTTCACAACCCCATTCAATCTACTACAATATACTCTTAAATCTACAACCCCATCCATTCTACTACTCTATACTCTTAAATCTACACAACCCCATCCATTCTACTACACTATACTCTTAAATCTACACAATCCCATCCATTCTACTACACTATACTCTTAAATCTACACAATCCTATCCATTCTACTACAATATACTCTTAAATCTACACAACCCCATCCATTCTACTACACTATACTCTTAAATCTTCACAATCCCATCCATTCTACTACAATATACTCTTAAATCTACACAACCCCATCCATTCTACTACACTATACTCTTAAATCTACACAATCCCATCCATTCTACTACACTATACTCTTAAATCTACACAATCCTATCCATTCTACTACAATATACTCTTAAATCTACACAACCCCATCCATTCTACTACACTATACTCTTAAATCTTCACAATCCCATCCATTCTACTACAATATACTCTTAAATCTTCACAACCCCATCCATTCTACTACACTATACTCTTAAATCTTCACAATCCCATCCATTCTACTACACTATACTCTTAAATCTTCACAATCCCATCCATTCTACTACAATATACTCTTAAATCTTCACAATCCCATCCATTCTACTACACTATACTCTTAAATCTACACAATCCCATCCATTCTACTACAATATACTCTTAAATCTACACAATCCCATCCACTCTACTACACTTTACTTTCACATCTGCACAACCCCATCCATCTACTACACTATACTCACATCTACACAATCCCATCCATTCTACTACATTATACTTTTACATCTACACAACCCCATCCATTCTACTACACTATACTCACATCTGCACAACCCAATCCATTATACTACACTATACTCTTAAATCTACACAACCCCATCCATTCTACTACATTATACTCTTACATCTTCACAACCCCATCCAATCTACTACATTATACTTTTACATCTACACAACCCCATCCAATCTACTACACTATACTCTTAAATCTACACAATCCCATCCATTCTACTACACTATACTTTTAAATCTGCACAATCCCATCCACTCTACTACACTTTACTTTCACATCTGCACAACCCCATCCAATCTACTACACTATACTCTTAAATCTACACAATCCCATCCATTCTACTACACTATACTCTCACATCTTCACAACCCCATCCAATCTACTACATTATACTTTTACATCTACACAACCCCATCCAATCTACTACACTATACTCTTAAATCTACACAATCCCATCCATTCTACTACACTATACTTTTAAATCTGCACAATCCCATCCACTCTACTACACTTTACTTTCACATCTGCACAACCCCATCCAATCTACTACACTATACTCTCACATCTACACAACCCCATCCATTCTACTACACTATACTCTCACATCTGCACAACCCCATCCATTCTACTGCACTATACTCTTAAATCTACACAACCCTATCCATTCTACTACACTATACTCTTACATCTACACAACCCCATCCAATCTACTACACTATACTCTTAAATCTACTACATAATCTACTATATTATGCTCTTACACCTACACAACCCCATTCATTCTACTACACTATACTCTTACATCTACACAACCCATCCATTCCACTACACTATACTCTTACATCTTCACAACCCTTTTCAATCTTCTACACTATACTTTACATGTACACAACCCCATCCATTCTACTACACTTTTTTCTTTTTCTTTTTACTATTGTTTATACTGAACCCAATGTGGTGATCTGAAGTACAGTTATGTTTGGCTTGCACTACAATACTTGGGTTCTAGTTATGTTTGTATGGATTGCAATATAAGATAAAAAGATACTGAACTGTATTAATGCTTGTTTTTGAAATGGTGAATTATTAGATAGTTTTATTCTTTTATAGACTTACATTAATTACAAAACATTTACTGGTTGGTGAGCACTCGGTTGTTTCATCTTACATTGTTGTGCTGTATGCACTAAATGTCGTTTGCACACATTTGCATATGCGCACTTTATGTAGTCTTGTGAATAGATCGGTGTGTCATGGTTAGTTCTGTGTCCTCCAGTATATGTTTTTTTGGAGACCTTGGTCTTAGAAGAAGGTTGTTTCTTTGTCACTGTGTACAGTACCACCTGTGTATGGCTAAAATTACATTAAAAGTGACTTGACATGACTTTACTTGAATGTAGTGTGCATTTAGTCATTTACTGTAAGTCATTTAAGTGCTAACACTTCATTTGAATATTTCTGCTTTAGACAGAAACTATCTGTGGGAAAAAAACACTATGTCCATCAAAACTATCTTTAATAAATTTCTCCAAAATGTATTATAATTATCTTCTGACACATTTTTACTGACCGATCGTGCTTAAATTTGTTTTTTTAAGGTTTTAGAATAAATGTGGTCAAACTGTTTACAGCCTGTGACCCTTTTCCAGGCCCCAACACTGTTTTTTTTTTTAATGAATGTAAAAATTAACATTATTTTTGAACCAATTTGTTGTTTCAAGTTTTCGATATGGATGTCATCATATTCAAAGTACTGATCAAAATATAAAGACTCAATTATTAATTTTAATAAATAATAAAAAATATATAAAAAAAATACCCTGGGAAATGTTTCATGGAGCCCATGTAGTGGTTCCTTTTGTTTATGTGTCACAAACTGGGTCATTTAACAGAATAAAGATTTACTTTGATCAAACATATATATAAATGCACAAATATTATTATCTTTATTAATAAAATAAATAATATTACACTAAAAGATAAATATATATTGTACAATGTCAATTAAAATATAGATAACAGGCTATTTACATTTATAAGTAACGTAAATGTGGCTGTGAGAGAGCTGAAAGGCTTGAGGCTGATATAATTTTCTGGTTTGAGCATTGATGCTCCCTGGTCTTTAAAGTGCATCGTGAGAATGAATGTTCCAGTGCACAGGAAGGACTTTGTAATTGAGACAACATTCAAAATGTCAGACTCCCTGATCAGTGCCCCAATTACTGAGTAGAAGAACTGATCGAGATGCACTCTTAGATGAAAGATACACAAGAACAAAGAAAATTACTGTATACTGTGTCGATTCTCTATGACAATAGTGTTTGACTTATACTTCCTTTATCGTCAAGTGATATATGCTAACTATTTAAAGACCCCGTTCAATGATCTGTAAGCCGACAGTGTCCTTAATTCTGTGTGAAAATTTGTGTTCTTTTATATGGTTGCGTGTGCATGTGTGTGTGTGTGTGTATATATGTGTGTGTTTGTGTGACTCTAATAGCTGTGTCAGTCGAGATTTGGCAGAGTGACGTGGATGAGCCCCAGAGGAGTCTGTGATCCAAACCCTGTCTGATGATGTCACTTTGTGGCAGCGCAGCTCCGACTCGCAACCCCACCGAGATCAACATTGCATCACTCACACAGCATCTCGCATCACCTTCAGAGCCCTTATCACTTATCACATGGTAAAACCTTCCAAACCCAAACTGACAGCGAGTTCTTGGCTGCTAGGCTTTGCTCTCCTCTTCTCTTGTCAGTCATTCGCTCACTTTTCTGACAGTCCTTATAATTAGAGGAGTGTTAGAATAGAGAAATTGAACAAAACAGGAGGAAATGTGTAAATCTGGGACAGCAGAAATGATGAAGTACTGGAAATAATTGTGCAAAAGCACTGCCTGGCTTTTATAAAACTTGGTGTTAATCATCCAGTGGGTGGCGATGTAAGTCCACACGTGGGCCCATGTAGCACGTCTGCGCTCAGCCGAGCCACACCGGGCACACACCGTGTTTCATTTATCTAGTTTAGAACCAAACAAGAACGCCAGCATATTTAGCTGCACTTTATTCGTATGGTAACACACCGAGCGCCGTGAGAAAGCCCAAAAGAAGGGGGGGGGTCGTCTTTTGTTGTTGTGGTTTGGTAAATTGATGCGATCCATCTGACCATGTGACTCCTGGAGCACACTCCCCGAGTGACCACTGAAGGGCTGGAATTGCATTGTGGGTCTTTAGGCAATAAGGGACAATGTATGTCTTCCATTTTCCTGCAAGAACAAACAGAATGTCAAAGCGCAGACCCCCTCCACTCCTTCATTCGCTTCACATTCTTGCACCTCTAAAATATACGCTCTCGGTAGGGGAACTCGCCAGTGCGTGTTCATTTTGCTTCTCATGATGCTTCCTTCGCTCGTTCCTGGTCCCTCTGGTTAGGTTTTTTTACTTAGAGTGTACCTGATGCGATTTCTAATTCTACAAGCCATCGCGACGAATTGAGCAGCAAATGGTCCTGTTTTGAGTAATAGTTTCTTTTTGAGTTTTTGAATACGTTCTCAAATATGTACATGAAGTACAATTCCTCATACTCGAATATCAAAGGTGACCATATTGCACTTCCAATATGAAATATTAGATTTCTTTCTTCCCCTTTCTTTAAAACGAATGTCGTACACGACGTTGCGCTGTACTTTAATCAACTATTTTGCGTTAGCTACGTAAAATTAATTGCTTATCGATCACTGGCTTGTTGGATGAAACGAAATGAATAAATGAATGAAAAAAAAAAAAGAACTGGCACAGAGTCTTGCTTAGTTGCTTGTAATAAGGGCTGCATTTGTAAACGTTCTGCCTAGCAGGTCCCATTTCTCACTGATCATTAGTGTAATGTGGAGGTTACGGGAGTGTGTGGCCACTGGGACTGCTGCTTGACCCACTGGCGGTTTGAACCTGAAACCTGTTCTGCGTCTAATAATAACAGCAGCCTGTGTATGATAAAAGGTCTGGACTGTAATCACAACAGATTTCAGAGAAATGCCATGAAAACATGAGCCAAATATCCTGAAACGAGTGTAATACAAAGAGACTGTGGTGTTTTAGGTGTATTACTAGCTTCATTATATCGCTGCATAGTTTTCATGTTTTTTTCACAAGAGTACATACTGTATAAACCATCCACATGTACACTCCTACACAATACGTATTGTGCGACTAATGAATGTAATACATCACTCGTACGGCTAAATAAAACATATTAAAGCCCATTCCGTATAAGTAATAATAATAATAAAATAAAGTGTATTTTGCTTTATAAAAAAAGGAATAATTATTAGTAAATTGATGTTGAGATTTCGAGTCTACATGAAAACGCCGGGGGGGTAATGGACAGTTAGATCTTGATGCTTGTGCAAAAATGTAAGTGCCCTAATTGAAATTTTCTGAAGGTTCTCCTTAAATACGTGTTATTAGCCGCAGAAGATGGGGCCGTCTCGCTAATAAACAATTATTTATAGCAAATGATTGCCTAATGTATCAAATTAACAACATGCAGCAACTTAGATTTATAGCGAACTTTCACTATGTTTATTGCGTTTACTTAAGCTATTCGGCCGAGCGCATTTTCGTATAAAACATATCTTTTTTATAGATTACACCGCGTGATAAAATCTGTTAGATTAACAGCGTTGTGTGTGTTTTTTTTGTTTTTTTGTTTTCGTGATTTACGGACACCATAAAATGTGTTTATTGGACTGATGGATGAAATTAAATGGCGGATTTTTAAGTGCAATGTCCACCTAATGTTGGGAAATAATCAGTGGAAATATTGCCTTGTAAAGCTGAAATTATCGCACGAGTCAAAAAGTCGGACTATTTGCAGCCGTAAATCTGCCGTTTAACCAGACGAAGCTGAGCCGCACCAGTGTCCCGGACGATGTTGTCTTTTGTACTCGAAAAACAGGACCATTAGCAAAACTTCTGGTGTTTAGAGCGGTTACATATTTTCAGATTTTCCCTTTGAAAAAGAGTAGAAGGGCGAGTTTAGAACATTTGATCATCTGAAAGAGGAGAAATGGAAAATAATGTTGAGATAAATCATAATAGATAGATAGACAGACAGACAGACAGACAGACAGACAGACAGATAGATAGATAGATAGATAAATAGATAGATAGATAGATAGATACCATTTGCAAGCCAAGAATAGACATTTCAATTTCTCATTTATTATACGAGTTTTGTATAATCGCTCAACATTCTGATCTGCAAAACTAAATGTCCAAGTCTTCACACTGTTTTACATCACTTTACTTTTTCTTCTCACAACAGTAAATCTACATTCCGGACTCTCTGTGAAACAAACAGTGCCATTTTTGGGTCAGGATTAAGTGCGGAGAGAAATTCTCCGAGCACATCCACACTAATGCTTTGGCTACTCTCTAAAAAGTCAACTCGCTATCCTGCAGGGACGGAAGAGTGTGCTACACCATCAAACGAGCGCTCATCCTCATCCTCATGGGAGCAAAACAATGTTTTCAGCAATATCCTGTGACTCGCACTGCAAATAATGATTGATTATTGCTGGGAAGTTTTTTCTTTTTTCTTTTTCTTGTCGTGAATTCTATTATGTATTATAAAATTAACAAAATATTGCTTTCTTTGGTTTTGTCATTTCCTTCATATATATTTTTCCACTTTGTTGATGTTGTTTCTATTTTTTTCCCAACCTCAGAAAGTGTCAAAGAAAATTAATGCAATTAGCTTAGCCCCAAGGTGAAGCACTACACTTGAAGTTTGTCACCCTGAAATTCTGTTATGTACGAATGAAGCGAGGCGCTGCACTGCGACTCTCTTGTTCTTCCTGCCTCATATTGGATTTGGGCTCTGCGCCTGAGCAGCTGGAAGAGACGTTGCTGTCAGAGCTTCGCGCTTTCACTCGAAGGGGCCTGGAAGGCGAGGAGAGCGTCAGCTCGGCTGGAATCACCGCTAATGTGTCTTAATGAGTAGCACAGACTGCCGTTCACGATCGCCATAAATATTTTCCAGTGCAACTTTAAGCCTCGCCTCATGCCTGCTCTGCAGAAACACAAACAAATGGCATAGGAGCTGCGTTTGTCGCTGCGTGCTCTGTTTAACGAGAGACGCAGACTCGTTAGCTGACACGCTCCTCGTGTCCTCGGGTCTTAGCAGATCAGGACACGTACAGTACTGCTTTATAATATAAACTTCGGAGCCAAATCTGGCCAGTGAGCAATAGTCTGATTTACTTACACCTGTGGAAGCCTAAATAAAATGGAAATAGTCTATTTATAAATAAAAATATCAGCACAAAAATATCAGCACTCGGAACAAAAACTACAATTCTATAAAATGAGGATGATGTTTTTTAAAGAACTTTGCCAAAAAGAGAACTCTTTATTTGCCTTAATAATTCCCGGACTAATTAATTCATCATTCAGGACAATCTGTTATGTCATTTATTGTTAATATCTCTTATAATTGGTCAATTCTAAGCCGATACCGATTTTTTGCAGTTTTCAGTAAACGAAAAGAAGGGATTTAGATCTGGCTTATTTTGAGCAACACTGCTTATAGCATTATTTGCAGGAGTACATTTAGTTGCAACTAGCAGACTTATCATTACAATCCATCCCCCATAAAGTTATATATAGTACATATATATATATAACTTTATGGTACATTACACATATATAGTACATTACACATATAAGGCTCAGTCAGAAAGCATTAGAAGGCTAATAATATTTTGTAATTAGCAATTTTTTAACATTCCCATAATTTCTAGGACCACTAAGCATACATCAAAGAACTACAATGCTCATATAGCCACCTGTAGCACAAATGACAAATTACGCAGGATTTAGCAAAAGCATCAAGACATAAAGTCTTTTTTAGCAAAATAAATCATTTTAGAATGCCTCTGAAAAAAAAAAGAACATATTAGAATTAGATAGAAAAATCCCCTAGCAGGTGTTTTGCGAAAAATAAAAAAGACATTTGGATAAAACATGTTAATTGTGTAGATGTTTAAACACCCTGTACAGCTCCTATACTCGCTTTCAAGCTAATACAATGCTCACTCAGTACTAGCAACTCATCTGAGTCCTAAATTGAAGTAAAAATATTTTGTTAATGCATTTAGGACTGATGTGATTTTTAGCTTTGGCTCACTGTTAGCTAGCAATTAGCCATTAATGGAGTTGCTAGCATTGAAGAACAAATCTTATCACAATGCACTGGAATTTTGGCAAAAAAACCCATAATCTTTTCAGTATATATGTTATGTGTTGCTTGTTTGGGTATCTGTATTTAAAAGGAAGGCTAATTCACTTTTTGTGTGTTTTTCACATTTACTTTGTGTATTATTATCATTGTTTTTATGCACTTTGAATTTGGACCTTTTGTAGAAATCGATGACTTGAAAGTATTTCTGCTGTTATTATATTATATCTTTGCATTCTCTATCTTATGACTTTTACACTTCAAATCTAACTGTGAATGGATGCTAATGAAATCCATAACATGTTGCTATTTACTGCTTTCTCTATGCCTACGCAGAGCCAAACAACTCCCTCAAAGCTCTTAATGCGGCAGACTAGTGGAGGACGTGCATCCTGAACAGCCATACAATGCTGAAATAGCCTCAGGTTAAATACTATCCACATTCAGTTGGCTGTATTACTTTTCCCAACATATCGAACTGATATCGGTTGTATCTACAAGGAACCGGACCTTCTAATAAACCCGACTGTTTTTTTCGTAACATACATTTTGTATCGATTGATTTTTTTAGCCAGAGATCTTGGATCAGCAGACAGAGCTCTGAGAAGGACTGCAAACCACAGAGGCTCACTTGATGCTGACCTTATTCTAACCTTTGACCTCTGAGGCCGCTGGCTTAACCACACTTTCTAACCCCCTGGTCACTTTATTCGTGCAGCCGCAGGGAGGTTGGAGAGCACAGAGCTGAATACGCTTTAAAATCCTTAGTTATGATGATAAAATGCCCATAGCAGGAATGAGCAAAGGAAAATTAAGAAGCACAGGCCAAAGTCTCACTGTGTATATGTATAGATTTAATAATACAGTGTGTGCTGATTAGAGTATATTTACACACACAAAAAAAAGTCACCTTGTTTTTGCCCATATGGCAAAAATACCCCATAGTTACAAAAGATGGAGGGTGTATAGAATGGGCGTAAAGTGTGCAAAACCTGTGTGGGTGTGAACGGCCAAAGAAAGAAAGAAAAAAAACGGGATCAGGAGTGAATGTCATTCTGGAAATAATATAAATTAATTGGCTGGAGCAAATCAGAGTGGAAAATCTGCACGGCCAGTAATTAGGTTTCAGATTACAGCTGACTGGAATCAGGGAGAGAGAGAGAGAGAGAGAGAGAGTGAGAGAGAGAGAGAGAGAGGTAAAGTAGGAAAAAACTTTTCTTCCATTTAATTCTTTTTTTTATTCTCTTTTTTTTGGTGAGACTTAATTTGTCGTGAAAATTGTATTTTTAAAAGGGCACCTAAACCTTGGCTTTAATTGGGGTGAGCAGAAAGGCTAGTGTGCTCTGTCAGAATCTCGCTCATATGCTGTATGTGTGTGTATGTGTGTGTGAGAGAGAACGCGAGCGAGATGCGTTTGCTAAGATTTAAAAAAAAAAAAAAAAAAAAAGCGAAACGAAAAGAGGATGTTTATTGAAATAGCGAACTGTAATATAGGCGAGTTTTATGTAAAAGTATGTGTTTTTTACACTCCCTGTCTCTCATCTGAAATTTGAAGGGAAGCTGGGGATCCTATAAGGGTCAAGGAGTATTGTGCATGTCTGTGTGTGTTTGTGTGTGTGTAAGTGTGTGTGGGTGAATGGATAGGTCAGTGGAGTATTGCTTGACCTCAGGCTACTTTGCCAATGTGTGTGTTGTGCCTTAATGCTCAGCTCCATCTATAGTGCCATATGTGTCAACATTACTGACACAGTGATTAACGTATCTTCTAGATTTACAAAGACACCAATACTTTGTCTTACACACACACACACACACACACACACACACACACACACACACACACACGTACACAAGAAAAAAAACACCTCTTACCCCTTATAGTGATGTTCCTGTTTTACTGCCAACAAGATAATGAGACAGAAGACAAGGCCAGAGGGAAGTGAGGTGAGTGTGTCTTTATGTGTTTGTGTGTGTGTGTGTTTGTGATTTGAGTCTGTATGAGTATGTATGTGTGGGATGAGTGAAAAGAGTGGGAGGTGAGAGAGAGAGAGAGAGAGAGAGAGAGAGAGAGAGAGAGAGAGAGAGAGCATGCTGTGGTTGTGATTTTACCCTGCAAAGTGATGATGAGTGATGATACTTCTGAAGTCGAGAAGATGTCTGTCATGTGCTCCCCTTGCATGCCGGTATACTTGATATCTGAACGTGGAAAACACAAAAGAAACCATACAAAACTCTGAGGTTCTCAGTGCAGAGAGCGTCAACAGATCAGAATGTGGTCCAGGGTCTCCAAAGAGGGGCGTATAAACAGGGAAGGGGTGTGATTTATTATTTTTATTTATCAGAATAATGATGGTGAAGCGCACTATATATTACTATAGGATTAGAAATGATTGCACTACAGTGTTTTTTTTTGTATGTGGGAATCTTGTATTAAATAAAATATATTATAAAAAATATATATGATTTTGTTTGCTGCTCAAACGTAATCTCTACAAGATCTTTTCATTTATTTTATTTTATTTATAGTTAAAAAGGTTTACTTACCCTTATACTTACTCTAATTAACCCTAACTTTACTTTTATTAGACACATAAAGAAAAATTATTCATTCATTCATCAATCAATCAATAGTCAAATGACTATTTTTTTAATTTGTTTAAACAGACAAAACAATGGCAGGGGTATAAAAAAAGAAACTAGAGTTATATAAATATAAAAAAATATCAAACATATAACACAGTGAAATGGTTTTGTAGTCTTGAAATAGTCTTGGTGTTGCTGGAGGTAATATGAGTGTGTCCAAGTAGGGTTTAAGTTCCAAACTAAATTTTGTACCCATTTTAAAACGCTTAAAAGCCTATGAAGTCTGTAAGCGAAGGAACGATTTTGGTTAGACTTTTTTCTTTATACAAGACTTTTCTGCACAGGAAGTGACCTACAGATGGCGCCCTTGACCATATCTGAGTCTCTGCCAGCAACCATGCTGTTGCCATATGATAGCTGGTTTCCGCTCTGTGTGTCTTTGTTCCATCTACTCCTCTCACAGTGCGACTAGACTCCCGCTGTGCAGACAACACTTCCGCATTTACAGAACGCAACACACAGCCACATCCTATGACAAATCCAAATTCCTTAAACCACACATCCACATGTCTCTTTAATCTTAATGTTCATAAAATCGGCATTGGGCCTATAAAATATGTCAAATAAAACATAAGAATGTGACGATGAAGGCCTCCGTGTCAGCTCTTCTCTACTCACACGTGCAGAGCATACTCACTTTCACAAACACCACCCCCAAGATCAGAACTAACATGTGAACTATTTCAAATGAAAGCCCTGTAAAAAACAAACAAACAAACAACCCCCCTACCCCCGAAATTCTTCATTTGCCTCTGCTTTGTTGATCCACACTGGCAATGACTATGTTTTTATATGACAGTAAATCAGATCCTATTTGTCATATGGAGACTCAATCTGACCAAAAACCATGGTAGGTCGAAACTGATGATTGTGGTAAATGTATCCAATCATTCTTTTTTCTTTCCTTCTCTTTTTCTTGCAGCTATTGAAACATTAGAGCAGGTAGATGTGCTTGATTTGGCATCCCTGCTGCAGTGTAAATGGAGGCACGCCTGGCAGCCAGGTGACTCCTAATGACTTTAATCACCTGCTCCGTGGTAGGGATGGGCAGAAAGAGAGAGAGAAAGAGAGAGAGAGAGAGAGAGAGAGAGAGAGAGAGAGAGAGAGAAGGGAATGAGGAAAGTTTCTAGAATTTCACTATTGAACCCGATTAAAAATTTGTCTCGATCCAAGCGAGCAAGAGCCACATGGTTGTAATGCATTAGATTTCAAACAAATTCTTAAAAAAATGCTTCTGCACAGGCATTAGATCCCAATTACATTCCTAAAAAATATGCACAAATACTCCTGCACAGGTAAATTCTCCACTAAATTCTTAACAAAATAAATAAATAAAATAAATGCTCCTGTACAACAAAATTCCTAACAAAAATTGCAAATGCTCCTGTACAGATAAATTCCCCAATAAATTCCCTACAAAAGTTACAAACGCTCCAATAAATTCAAATTCCCAAATAAATTCCAAAGAAAAGGTACAAATGCTCCCATACAGGTACATTTCTAACTAAATTCCCCAACAAAAGTTACAAATGCTCATGCACAGATCAATTCCATACTAAAGTCTTAAAAAAGGTACACATGCTTCTGCACAGATAAATCCGCAACTATATTTCCAAAATAAACTCTACAAATGCTCCTGATAGGTTGTTTTCTCATTTTTGACGAATGAATGAATCGCCAATAGCTCCTGAACGGCTTATCCTAGTTTAGTTTTACATTAAGTCATGCTGCATCATTTATTGTCAGACTGCACATCATGACTGGTTCATGTTGAATTTTAGGCTCTGGCAATGCAGCCTAGCAGTAGTCAATCTTTCCTTAGCTCAGACCTTCCCTTCACTGAAAAAATCCCAGTTAATGACAGTGAGAGGAATTACCTTAATGTTGTGACAGTGGAGTGTGACTTTTGGAAAACTTTCAGCAACCAAAAATCGGATTTTCACACTCTTGATGCTTAAGATCGCTAGAGTATGCAGTATTAATTTGTTTAAATGAATATATCATTGCTACTTGCCAGTAAGTACAATGTTTCAAAAACATATTTTTATAAAAATTTAATAAGTACATTTAATGTTATGCAGTAGCCGATGCACCATGAGTAATCAGAAACAACAAAACACAGTTCAATTAGTTCTGTTTAACTTGTTGAATTTGCTCATTTGTGGTTTACATTTGTGAGGGGAAGGTGAGTGATTGCTATAGTATTATTTATTTATAATTTAGATTTATAGTTATTTAGTCCTAAATGTACATACTAATCTAACTCCCTTTTTAAACGTGTTCAATTTAATGTAAAGTTTGAGAAACTCCCAGTTTTATTCGCTACATAATTAGATATAACTTCAAGGAAGTGTTTTTCAACCTAATCTATAATTTTTTCCTTTGTAGTACAGTAATTCACTGCTTTACTGCGGTTCGAATCTCGCGCCCCCGGTTTATCGCGGAATTGCATTTGACACATAATTAATTAGTTTGGCTGATTTTCCTGGTCTATTGTGGATAGCATGATAAACCAAAAAACTTATGGGAATTGTTTTTATGGTGTTTTATGTTGCAATAATAAAATGTATTTATAAAAATATCATTATTAATTATAAAATGACTTTTGGGTTACTTTCTCCATGTTTTTTTTTTTGCATAAGTTTTACATGTTCTACCCATGTCTTCATGGGTTTCCTCAGGGTTCTTTGGTTTCTTTCCACTTACAAACAAAATTAATAGAAGTGGGTGAACTGGGAAATCTTATTTTGGATTAACATTTATAGCATATGTCTAGATTTATCAATAAATGCATTCTGATACAATTTCATCAGGTTACAGACTAAAAATAACATCAGTTAAATACTCTGTTTGTAGAGGATATAGATACAAAATCCAGTTTTAAGGAGAATGCTAAATGAAGTTGTTCTCAAATAGTTGTTTGAAGACTGCTAGTGATTCAGCTGTTCAGACATCAAGTGGAAGTTCATTCCACCACCTAAAGTCTTGAAGCTTGGCTTCCAAATTTGCCCCTTAGGTGTTCCTAATTATGTGAATGAGTTTTTGGTGTCTTGCAATAGGCTGGAGATCCATGTAGGGTGTATATCAAGGTTCCAGATACACCTGACTAAGATAAAGTACTTGTTAAAGCTAAATAACTAAATGAATATACACTTATCAGGCATAACATTATGCTCACCTGCCTAATATTGTGTAGTCCCCCTTTTGCTGCCAAAACAGTCCTGATCCTTTGAGCATTAACAGCATTAACTTCTTCAGCAATTTGAGCTACAGTAACTCGTCTGTTGGATCAAAACGCATGAGCCAGCCTTCGCTCTCCACATGTATCAATGAGCCTCGGCCACCCCTATCGCCAGTTCAGCACTGTTCCTTCTTTGGAGCACTTTTGATAGATACTGACCACTGCAGACAGAGAACAGCCCGCAAGAGCTGCAGTTTTGGAGACCCAGTCGTCTAGACGTCACAATTTGGTCCTCGTCAACCTCGCTCAAATCCTTACACTTGCCCATTTTTCCTATTCCTTTTTCATTTGCTTCAGACATTTCAAGAGATGAAGAGATAATCAATGACTTCACTGGTCAAAATGTCATAATGTTATGGATTATTGGTGTTTAAATCAACTCATCAGATATATTAATTTTACTGTAGGACCATTGGTAAGACTTTCCTTCATGTCAGTCTGATTCTAAATATTAAAACTGAAATTAGAATTACCATCTGTTTGCATTTACTCAAGTATAGCTACTTGAATCTTGAATCATATGCACTGTATCTAGTTGTAGCAATCTCTGTATCTGGATGCTGCTATAAACCGCTTCGGCTGCATGTTTATGAGCTCAGTCTGGCTGAAAGGCTTCGGAGTATTCACAGAAAAATGACAGAAGGCTGATAAGCTAAGTGTATCACCCACAAACAGGGAATGATACAAAACGGAATGAAAAAGAGAAGACATTTTGTTACTGTGATTTAGAAAAGGGGATAGAGAAGATAAGAAGGAGCATCTTGCTAATAAATAAGAGTCTCCTCAAATTAATAAAAATAAAAAAATTAATCTTTTTTTATTACAAATGGAACTTTCTGAACATGCCTTCACACTGCAAGAGAAATGAAAGGCCAGTGAACTTTTGCATCATGAGAAATGATATGCCATGAAAACGTAAAGGCTATAACAGTAAATAAATTAAGTGCACCGAGCAGTGCTTTCTTTCTTTATTATTAACCTTCTTTACTGGAAGATTTAAAAATATCTTGACATTTCTGAAAGCATCCAGTAATCAGTCTTTCATTATACAAGTTTAAAGGTTATAATGTATTTTACGGGTAGCCAAAGGGGTTGTAAAAGTACATATGACTGTATGTAGCAAATACAGATGTGTGACAAATCAAAGGAAAAAATAAACAACAACAAAAAAGAAAGTAACACCATGCTTTGCGAAATTTTACTGCAGTAGATTGCGTCCTTTTGTACCCAGAGAGAAAAGGCACTGCTGTTCTAACTGCTCACCTTTAACCTATGATTAAATATTTATATCCTGGGAATAGTCTTTTCCAGGTTTTCCTGCCCATATTCGCAAAAAATAAGGTCCCACTGAATGGTGTGAAGAGGAGAAAAATTATGTGAATGATGTGTTATGAATTTCGAAAATCACAAAATGTCATTATAATTAAACGCATTTCGGAGCGGTCCATCTTCAAACCATAGTTTGAAGGAGTATCTGTTGTAACGCTGGTATTCCTGCCTCCTGGAGATTTGTAGAATTTGTTCCAAGGTGCAGTAAATCTCTTCTGGCGGTTTGTTGTGGCTCTACACCTTACTAATAGACTGTATGTTATTGTTCTCTGTATATCCAGCCGTTCGCTTATTCCAAATAACTACCTTACAGTAACAGTCCTATCACTATAGTAGATAGAACACTTAACAAAACATGCACGTCCTCAGAGACAAACTCAAAAACACACCTAGAGGTCAGTTTAACTGGACTCTGGACTTCGGCTGACCGGGTTCTTGGTCTCAGACCCTTATATTGACATCCAATTTGTTTCTCCATTTTTTGGGGCGTCTCTTTCTCTCTATCTGCGGCTGATCAGGGAAGATTGATGTCTCTGTTTGTGTCCCTGGCCCCGGCTTTATCTCAGCCTTATGAGGCGGCTGGCTGGCCGATAGCGGAGGCCGCCGTGAGTTATGTCCCCACATGCCTTTAACGGGACAACCGATGGGTTTTCAGACGCCCTCGGATTCTGCCAAAAACAAAGAAATCAAGACAGAAAAGTGTGGAAAGTGTGTGAGAAATGAGATATTGGCTAAAAGGATGACTGCCAGGAGCATTTCTTGTCTGTGAACTTTTCCTTTTAAGCCTGAGGGTATTAGATTGTTTTATTAGAGACTCAATCAAATTGCACAACGAGGTATTTTGAGATATTTTTGATGAATAAATGTTTTGATGAGGATTTTGGATGGTAATGACTATTTTTGTGTCTCACTGACATTAAGGTGTAGTGTATAAGTGACCCCGTTTATTGTTTCGGATGGCCTCTGTGTGTGTGACTACCTGTGTGAGAATCTGCCCTCCTTTATAGAGAAAGTGCGAGACACACATCCGAACCAATTTGTGCTTGTGATTGAGTAAGTTGCAAATGTGTGCCATGTTAATGGATGAGCAAAGCAGCGAGAATTGAGCTTGGCATTCATGTAGGTGGAATATGCAGAGGGGAGGTATATGAGTAGGTACAGTATATTGTATGGTGTGCATGTGTGTATGTGTGTGAGAAAGATGCCATTGTTTTGCCTCTGGAGGTTTCATTAAGGCCACAGCGTTTCGGAGGTAAGGAGACATTCATCTCTTCTGTTGCAAAGTGCCAACGCTACTCTTTCTCTCACTCTCTCTCTCTTTCTCTCTCTTCTTGCTTTCTTTCATCCTCACTTGCTCCCACCACTCTGAGATGGGAAATAAAAGAAAAGGGATCACATGGACCACTCCGGCCCGTTTGATGTGTAGCAGACTGGCTTGTCTAATGAACCCAACGTCTTGCCTCTCAAGGTTTTTTTTCCCAAACGCTCATTAATTAGCCCTGTCAAAACTTTCCCTTTTTTGGGTCAAGAGTGGGGGATGACTTCAAGAGCTTGAATGGGATACCGTTAATTAAAAACATATCAGATGAAGACCCATGAGCGCTAATCGCAATGCATTAACCCTTGGTTCCTGACAGCCAGGCTTGAGCCGAGACGTCCAAGACTAGATGATCCCTTTTGTCCTAAAGTTCTGCCGCATTGAAGTTCCTATAACCAGCATAGAGAAATGCAGCTTTGATTTAATTGCATATGTCCCATTACCCGGGTTTTTAACGAGAGCACTTGACAGCGCCTTCAAATGTTTTAGTGAGCAGAGTGAGTGCGTTCTGAAAAGAGCCACGGATCTTTTCAGAGAGGAAAAAAAAACATTGAAGAGAAAGCCGAGTCAGCTTCTGAACATTCAGATCCACAATCTCACCTCCATTCAGCACGGAGGCAGATTGCGCTGACGCTGCGTCTACTTATCCCCATAGCTGTTTTGCTGTTGTGAAAATGTCCAAACAGTCCGAATTTGGAAATTTTTTATCCTATCCTTTACAATTTTTGTTTATACCTCGATAGATTGAATAAATGGTAAAGACTGAAAACAGCTCACTAATGCAAAAAACGTAGGGATGATGAGACAAAAGTATTGAAGGTGAATAGTAATAGATTTTTTCGTTAAACTGGTCACAGGAGCATTTCTACAAGAAATTTGACATTCCGGATAATCCTAAAATTCACATTCGACTGGAGCTCTTGAATGTGTATAAATGTATGCATATAAACCTACACGTATTTACCTTTTCCTGGGGCACTTCTGTTGAAACAATTATGGGTATTACTTTCGCTGGAAGTAATATCAGCACTGACTGACTGACTTCGCTTATTTGCTGTTTGTTTTTAGGTGGGAATATGATAAAATGGCATTAAAAATCTCAGGAACAACATGTTCTGTTTGTGGTTGCAATTTTAACCAGACAAGTCTAAATTTGTGGCTTAAAGAACAGTGCTATCTACACAAACCTAAAGTTAGTGCAGATTGCATACCTGTCTTTCCTTGCCTTACTGCATTCTCTACCTTTATAAAAGAAACAATAGTCTTCCTTACTCAATACTTTCTTGCCTTCCTGGGATTGTTAGCTATAATTAAAAAATACATTTAGAATGAGCAACTCATACAAGTATTTCTAATCACAAAACATCCTAATGCTGGTTCACCGGATTAGCAAAATACTTTGCGAAACACAGTCGCATTAAATTATTGGCATTAATGAAAGTAGATGCAAAATTAAGAAAGCCAACATAAACCCATAAACCTAGCTGTAAGCCACAAACAAATGCCTCAAACGATCGGAGATTTAGCACACATCAGGATAAAATCTGCCTTGTAAAATCAACTCTGTTTGTCAAGGCATCTTCTATTAAGACTGTACAACACTCCCAGCACTTTAGCATAGACAATTAATATAAAAATTTTTTTTTTTCTTATATACTTTCTATAAAGAAACACCTGGGTTCAGTGATGGTTTTGTGTCCTTTATTTTTACATCACAGCAGTTTTTTGTCAAACTCACATTAGTTGCATCTAATATGCTATTAAAAATAAAGGAGTTTGAATTGGAACAAAATCCAGACCTCAAGCCAATAGAGATGCTGTGGTGGGATTTTAAGAGAGCTGTGCATAATCTAAAGCCCTGAAACACTGATATAATACTGTTTTTAAAATATAATGCTGTAAAGTAGAGCGGGGCCAAACAATGTGAGAAGCTAAAATCATTCACTTAAAGTTACTGTTGCTTAAAAGTGCTTTTACAGTATATGAACTGTAAAACTACTGAATACTGAACAATAGGGTGTACTCTTTTGTTTCCAAGCAGGTTTTTTAAAGGCTGGTTTGCTTTTTTGGAAAAAGATTATTACATTTATATTACTAGTGCTGTAGTGGTGAAATGCTCTTATATTTCTTCCTGTACTTTCTCCACTTTTGAGGACATGGGTGATATTGTGTTGTCGATGCATAAAGGAAACATCAAAAGAGATAAACGTAAAGTCAACCAGTGCTATTTATTTTAAACAATGGGAAAAGAAAAAGAAAACATTAAAGCATTCCAACCAAGAATTAATAAAAAATGTACATGTAATTCTAAATAACAATGTTAACATGTGTGTGTGTGTATATATATATATATATATATATATATATATATATATATATATATATATATATATATATATATATATAAATTGATACATTAATTCATTAATTTCTTTTTTTTTGTTTACAAGCACTAATAAATAAAGAACACAGAACTGAAGGAGGGTGTACTTTCTTTTCCCCAATACTTTATGGGTTACAAAAATTAACAAAAAATAATTACATACATTTTATTCAAATTTATCAACAGTCCTTAAAATCAACCAACACACAGACATTGAGACTGTCTTCAGTGTGGGATTCAGATGTGATTATTAAATTGATTCTAAAAGACTAACATTATTAGAAATGGAAATATTGATGTAGTAATTCTTCTGGGAAATGCCTATAGATGCTAATATTTTTTGCAGCAGAACTGATTCAGGACTGTTAAAAAGAACTGGAAGAAAAACCGTACCCAAACACACAAGCCCTTTGTAACTCCCCTCTTATGTTTCATATGCGGGTTAATCATTTGAATAAATTGGAGGTAATCGTTTGCAGCCTGTGGCTAGCCCGTGTGCCGGGTGCTTCACGAAGGTGGGCGTAGGGCACGGCCAGACTTGTTCCAGCATGTTCTCCGGCGCTCTGGAGTGGAGCGAGGTGAGTAGCAAGAGAGACTAATAGGGGCTGAGCAGCCAAAAGCCAGCCCAGGCCTTCCCATGCAGAACTCTAATTAATTGGGTGCTGTGTTTCAGAATTGATTGTGGTCACTTCTGTTTCAAAATTTTTTTATCCATTCCCTTTCCTCTTCTCTGAGTTTAAAGCACTGTGATGAGAATTTGGACTTGGATAAGTTTGAGTTGAACGCTTGAATGTTCATCACACACTCTCAGTATATATGGACATACAGGAGAGGTTTCACTTCATTTAGACTTTATTATTTTTTCTTTTTTATAATTTTAGTCTATGAAAAGGTGAATATTTTTTTTTAGCCTAGGCAGTAAGGACAAGGAGGTTTCAAGCTTGCTTTTTTTGGAAAAGGATTTCCAAGCCCTTGCTATGTACTTCATCATAGATATACATTCTTTTTCCTGATTAATCAGTGTGGATAGATGGCAGATGATCATTTCAAAACCATTTTGAACATCTTATTACACATTTAGTCCCCATTTGCTGTTATAGTAAGCTCCACTCTTCTGGGAAGATGTTCCACGTGATTTTGGAGTGTGCATGTGGAGATTTGTGCTAATTTATCCATAAGGGTGTTAGTAAAGTTGGGTACTGATGTATGTGAAGTGAGGAGGCCTGGGGTGCAGTTAACTTTCCAGTTTACCCCAAAGGTGTGCGATAGGGTTGAGGCCAGAGCTCTATAGCAGGAGATCTTCCACTCCAAGCCATTTAAACCATATCTTTATAGAGCTCAAATTGGGTCTTCTAGGTCGAAAGAAGGGCAAGTTTTAAGACGCGCATTCAAAGACATCTTATACATTCCTTTGTGTGTGTCCTCAACTTTGGGGAGGAGCCACATATGAGGTGGTATAAAAAAATGTTTAGTCTAGATTTAGTAACCCACCAACAGATGGCAGCACAAGGCTGCACGCACAGTTAAAGGGAGCACCAAACTTCATAAGTCAGTGTGCCAATAGACGTCATCCTGTGTAAATCGGAAGCTGTGCAACTGGTGCTATTCTGACCAAATGTGTACCACATCTGCTATTCTGACTTTGTGCGCACTCTGGCTCTCCTCACATGATGTTTCTCGCGAGAAACAACATGATCTTACTTCCACACCCACCCTACTTACCACATTTGGCTGCTGCAATCTTCGCCCTCTTCCAGAGGAGGCTCAAAGGTTGCTGTTTTGGCACAATTGCAGCAATCAAGCATGAATATCAGAAGTAGCAGGAATGCTGGGAGTGCTGTATTGCTGTGCAAGGGGACTATTTTGAAAGTGATAGTGTGCAAACTTAAAATAAATAAAGTGCTTACTTGTAAAAAGAGCTAGTCTCAAAACTTTTTGATACCACCTCGTATGGCTGAAAACGTCAGATGTCCCAATGATGTAGGACAAAACACCTAATTGGTGGAATTTCGGATGATGACTTGCTGAAACGTTGTTTGTAATAAACATGACACGTGATAGTAGCTTGTTTAACTCAGCTTGTATTAATGCATTTAGCGATCAAATGCTATTACATATTGCATTCATTTAGCAACCACATTTTTCAGGCTAATAAGGTTTCAGGGTTACCAAAAAAATACCAGCTAGCTAATGAGTTATAAATTTGATTGTGTTTTTTCTTTACCAAAGGATTTTGAATGAAGATGATTAAAACAGGCCTACCCTAAAAATGCAACGAGAAATATGTTTTCTTTTCTTTCATTTGCACACATGCAAATAAAGTCATCAGTAGAATACGTCTGATACAGAATCACATTAATCATACTTTGATGAATGAGGTATGAGTATGAGAATGGGAAACTATTGGTAGGCAAATTATTGTGCCATTGTCATCAGTTATGCTCATTATTGTATTCCATTATCTTTTTTAATTATTAGATATTTATGTTTTCATAATGCAGAATCATTTTAGAACAAAAGGCCCCACAGGTGTTAAGAAATAAGGATTTGAAAGTGCAGACTGGATGCTTTAGTGTTTGTGTGTGTGTGTTATTGACTGGCCAGCTAATAATAAAAGTATTTATCAATTAAAATTGATACATTTTATATATGTCTCTAATAACTCCAAGTCCCCTAACAGAACAGGTCAGTGAGGCCTTAGAGAGTACCACCGTATTTTATTTTATTTTTCCAAGAATGTAACCCGCAACCCTTTAATTTGCAATCACACCTGCTGTTATTGTGCTTGAGTAAGGCAAATCTCACTTTAAGAAATCTTGTCAGCCTCCAAACGGGTAAAATGAATGAATTTGATTATAGCTTTGTCTAATAGCTTGTGTATCACCGTTTCCTGGTTTTAATCACTACTGCTAAAGTGTACAGCCCGGGGGCGCCGTTTTAATTTCTCTCCTCTTCTTATGTTGCTCTAACAAAAGAGAGAGAAAAATAATAATTGTTTGGCCCCAGATTTAATAACAAGCAATAAAAAGCAACCAACCACAATTTACCTTGCCGTTCCATCTCACGGGCGCGCTATTATTAGCCGTTCTTGTTCTCGCGACTAATATTTTTCAGATTACGATGTGAGATACTTTACATTTGTCTCTGATGAACATTGCACGATTTGTGCCCCCTGAAAATGGCCGAAAGCCACCGTACGGATATGAAACCCCATTTCTGTCATGGATCGTTAAAGATTTTCATAATGACATCTGGGCTGAAAGGACATTAACACTTTGTTTGTTTGTTTTTAGTCGGGGTGTTCAGGGAGAGCCGCGACCTTGGTTCTAGCGTTCCATGGCTGAGAACTGAAGAACGTTACTGACCTTTTCGATTACCTATCGTTACCTATCACTCGTTCTCTCTGTCACTTTTTCACAAGTTAAGGTCTCCTTTATCCAGTTTTGTCTAAACTCTAGCACACTACAGGGACACAGACAGGATGTCATCCAGTCTCGCATTTTTTCTAGTGCCTATGCTTTTTATCCTGTTTTGATGTACACCAATGGTATAAAGCCTTTAAAAGTGCAATATGTACATCCCACCCTGTCATACTGCTCATAAATCCAACAACATGACTATAAATAAGCTAGAAGAATGCCTGCTGTAGTATATTATATCAGGTATGAAATCATTCCAAAACTAATGATTTCTGCAGATAAATGTTCCTCCTGGGAGTCT
>NC_060909.1:4976291-5061291 GCF_014805685.1 Silurus meridionalis
CTTCGCTTGGTGGGAGGGATTTTGGTACTTTTTCTGTCAACCAGAGCAGCACTAACGGATTATTGGTGCTCCATTAGAAATATGTGTGTTATTTCTATACACACTTCTAATCGGTTTCTGGTTTCATTTTTTAATCAATAAACAAATGAATGCCACTTGTCTATAAATTATTTTCTTGCCCCTTTTTATACATCTGTCTTTTGCCCATTCATATATCAAATTAAAAGTTAATAAAGGGGTGTAATTCTGCTGAAAAAAGTCAGAAAAAATGAAAGAACAGATTGTAGAGATCAAGCAAAGGTGCTTTATAAGGGGCTTTGCTTAGATACTCTAAATCTTTGGTTGATCTGAGGTTTTAGATGCATTGACTACATTGACTGGTCTCAGGAGAGTCAAGTAAAGGTGCCATGGGTTAAGAAGAGACAGAGCATGAGAGAGAGAGAGAGAGAGAGAGAGAGAGAGAGAGAGTAAGGAGGGCTTTCCAGGGCTAAAGATTTCTCAGAGACAATTACAAACAAAGGTAAGAATCATTGACAGCGAGCCGCTCTCAGACAGCAGAGCCTCTCAATACCTCCCAAAGGCCTTTGATGAATGAGGTCCAGTGTTTGAGCCTCGGCACTGCTGAGAGAGCAAAACCCTCTTTAGCTAAGATCAGAAGGCTAATAACAGCTACGTTTTCCCTCTGCTAGACCAAGCACATTCAAAATAACTGTACTCTACATGGACCATTTGCCTGCCGCGGTTTAAACATCGATCTGAAGTTTAGTCATGAATATTGTGGGCTGCAGGTGTGAAGGAATTGTGTGTGTGTGTGTGGAATCAACAGCAAAAGCCTGAAGTTGTTTCCTTGTTCCCCTCCAAGGAGGTCCATGAATGTCAGAAAGACCTCTCACCTCCTCTGTCTGGAACAGAGGGTAGTGCTTACCTCCGGACTTTCCTCTAGAGAAATAGAAAGCGCTCGACTTAGACAGCTGAGGAAGCGAAGAAAGATGTGTTTGGATTGATTCTGCCAACAGGGGGCACCGATCACAGGACCATTTTTAATCCACAGCTGTCAATACAGCAGGGGAGGATATCCGGACACGTGGTATAGTGATTGATAAACCAGAATATCCTTCCAATCTGACAGTGTCTCTGCCGGTTCCTGACTCAACATAAGTTGAAGGGTGGGCTGAAATACGAGAGCAGAACAAGATAGGACCTGTATATGTGAGAACCAATATTTTGCCTTTGAAACTTGCCGAAAAAAAAAAAACAATATCATGTGAGACCTATCGGTGAAATAAATGTATTTTTAAAAGGAGACCACCTCCGTGTTGAGAGGTCTGTTTTGTGCCCCCATGACCCTGCATTTCCTTTACGGATCTCCTTCTGTCTCTTCTCTAGGTCACTATGAAGACCATATGAGAGACATCTCGCTTCCATTCATTACACCTGTTCAGGGAGGGCTGCATTTCCACACAGCGACTCTTCCGTCCTTTGTTTCACCAGCACTCAGGGACAAGTTATTACCAGTCTTAGGTTTTCTTCTGTCTTTTCATCCCTCTCTCTGAATTCTTTCTTATTTCAGACTGAGATTCTGACCCACAGAGAGCAAGAGATGGAGCACAACTGGCGCTTCTTGCTCTGTGGCCTGCATTAACGATCGATTCTCACTTGTTTTTTTTTCTTCGCCCAATGTGCCAGAGTGCATCGCTGTTTGCAAGTCATAAGGGATGGTGTAGGAAGGTGGCAGAGGGACAACAGAATTGAATCTATTTCTTTGGAAAGCCCTGGGTTATCAAACTCATTAATCTACATGTCATGAACGGTGGATGAATAATTGTGTGTAGAATTTATCTGCCAGTGTGATAGCTACTTTTCAGCCTTCCCCCCTTGTGTGTGCATCCTGTGCTTTGTGCTTGAGCCCTTTAATTATTATATGCTTTGTCTTTGCCATCTCTGGTCTTTTGGGGAGAGGGGATAGGGGGGTGTGTGAACTGAAATATGCTACCCCTGCATTTAGAAGGACGCATTACCCTTATTATGACACAAACACACACACATATTATCTGTGGAAAAGGCTAGACAGATAAACAACACCAGCAATAATGTGCGCATTAAGGTGAACTTGTGCACAATCAGCAACACATAGTGTGCTAGATAAATTGTTCCCATCAGTGCAATATTTCAATAACAATTTGGATCCTGGGCATCCTTATTGTTTACTCTTAGTTTCTGAGGTCACTTCTCTCATAAACTATTCAAACTTATACTGCAGTTCTGTGTTTGGTGTTTCTATAGTAACTTTAAAAAAAATTGAAGATGCTAACGCAGTGATGCGGCGTTAGCGTCTCACAGCTCCTAGATCCAATGTTCAGTTCTAAGCTCAGGTGGGTGTGTGTGTGTTTCTTTATGTTCTTCCGCTGTATGTTTTTCGTTTTTTTTCAGGGTTTCATGCCAGTATATGGATTAAAGTCCTCTGTCAGGCATCCTTTCCAACACACATTCCTGTCCCACCCCCAGTGTTAATTAAATAGACAACAGAAGTTCCATGACCTAAGGGTGAATGAATGAAAAATTGTCTTGGCAACACTATAGTTGCATCACAACTTCACATGATGCGATAGTCATGTCATTGTTACTGTATGTCATAAAAAATCAAACGCTGCTACGAATTTAAATAAACATAAATGAATGCTTATAGTTGCAAAACATTCCTTCAACTGTTAAATCGTTTATTAATTTTTTTTTTTTTTTTTTTTGTCTCTGTCCCAGCTTTTTTGAGACCTGTTGCAGGCTTTATAGACTTCTGAAGGTAAGGATCATACATGTGGACGTCATTTGTGTGTGAAAAACAAACCTTTTTGCTAAAGCTGTTTGTTTTGAAGTAGATTGTGTGAGGGTTGTACAGGAGATTGAGATGCCTGTTTTCTGTTTGGCTGTAAACCTAGTATGGAAAAATAATGTGTATGAACTACACATAAACAATGTAAAATTTCATTTCTACACAAAGATCTACATTGTAACAAATAATATCTATTTAGCAGCAAATATTACATACATAGTAAAGTAATAATACTTCAAATTCAGTGATTTAAATTATTTTATTTTATCCTGAATAGACAAAAAAAAATAATCAAGAAGAGGAAAAATATTGTGTATATTATGATAATTAGTGCACTCAAAAGTTTCCAAATTTTGGAATGGTTTATTTGCCATTATTGCTATGTTACAACATAATTATACTTCTGCTACTATTAATACTACTACTACTACTACTACTACTAATTATTATTATTATTATTGTTTAAAATATTTAATAATGATGAAATAACCATTACTATATTATTATTATTATTATTATTATTATTATTATTATTATTATTATTATTATTATGTGAATGAATAAAAAATTTTGTATATCATAGCATACTACTAATAATAATAATAACAACAACAATGATAATAATAATAATAATAATAATTATTAGAATTATTATTTTTTAAATTATTATTATTAGGATCAGAGTTAATGTGACACTCGTTATGACATATACCTCATATACCATATGCTCTAACATCACTGTTAACACCTGCCATGGCACATTTTTCATAATGCAGAATTCAAATTAAATGTTAGTAATTTGTATAATTAAAAAGAATGAAAAGTGAGCGATACCTCTTACTGATACCAAAAGCGAGGGAGACGCCTTTGACAACATATTAACAATACATGATATTTGACAGGGTTCAACTGCCATTGGACTGCAATGCTGTAATTGTAACGTTATGATATTGTAATGAATTAAAATATGTACAATTACAGCTAAAGATTTCTCCATAACTGCCCAGGTGTGTGGCATCTTATTTATAATGTCAATTTTATGCAAGTTTCTATCTCCATTGGCATTGTATTTGTTGGGTTTTAAGGAAATAAAAATAGAAAAAAACAACACAGCCTTTATACTTACTTACTTACTTACTTACTTACTTACTTACTTACTTTTAAATACAACTTGAGCAGTTGAGGGTTAAGGGCTTTTGCTCAAGGGCCCAGCAGTGGGATTTGAACTCATGACCTTTCTATAGAAATGCCACACGTTAACCACTGAGCTACCGCTTCCCACATCTCCCATTACCCACCTGCTAGACACTGTTACCCCATGTCTCCTCTATCTGTAAGTGCCTTGTCTTTGATAGCAGCACATTGTTACCCAGCATGCGCTTTCTAAGATCAAACCCAATAAGCCAACATTAAAACACACGCAAGCGGGTTGTATGAGACAAAAACGCCAAAGCATTTCTCATGTGTTTAGTGCATTGAACAGCATTAAAAAATGAGTCAAGCTCCTCCTTACATGTTCTCCTAGAAAAGAACAAAGGCTTGTGTGTTGTGAGGTGAATGCTAGTGTTGTGCGGGGGAGAAGGCCACTCAGGGAGATGCGAACTTCCTCACTGTTTCTGCCTGTAGCTAATAAAACACAACATAAAGGAAAACATGATCAGTACTAGAAGCCTTCGATTGATTCCTAGTTTCACACAATGTTCACAGCATTATTGGCAAGGCATTTTCAGTTCCAGTGACGATGTGTAAATGGAACCATGTGCTAGCTTCTAGCTTCTCAGAATGATAGCTGCCATGTGGTGAATTTGCTAATTTGGGGAATTAGAGAGATTAAAGATCACATACAAAAGTAGGAAAAAGCAAACTCATGACTTTTATTTGACATGTTATAACCAGCTAAAGGAATTCCACTTTAAGCTGTAATTTTGCTCAGAGCTGCAGTTACCTCATCACGTTCTGTCAGGCATGCCATTTTTAAGAACCTTATGTAGTCAGGTATGCATTTCTGCCGTATAGAGGGTGCAATAATTGAAAATAGGACATGGATAGAAAGAAGAGAAGCGGGTCAAACTTCACACACACTCGTCCCAGAGGTGATGTATTTTAAAAAGATCCCCTGACCTGTCCATTGTCTGCCGAGTGCATGTATAAGGCAACAGCCTCAGCGTTAGAATGTGCTTTGTCAAGCAGATTTTAGCGGTTAAGGACGCACACGTGGACGATCGCGCTGAATGCAGGGCAACGCTGTAGGTACAAGGTTTCTGGCAAGGTGCTCTGGGTAATACCAATTCACCTCGATTGACCCCTGCACACAACAAGCAATTCCTAAGACAGAATATGGAAAGGTTTTGAAGGTCAAGAAGCATCAGTAACAACAAAAAAAAAGCTGACTGCCTGCCTGCCTGCCTGCCTGCCAGTGTCCATGTGCATTAGGGCAACTAGTCGTCTTTTGCACGATTAAAAGAAAAACATATTCAGCACATTTAGTCTATTATATTTGAAGATCATACACAGGTTACAATTCAAGTTTCCAACTGTGCTGCTTTCTAGGCTATACTATAAGTGAAAAAAGAAATGCAATAAATTGTGCACAATAATAAATCTGTGTAACATTTTATACTATTTAAATACATTTATTTAAGTTTATTTCTTGTCTACTAAAGGATTCTGGAGGTTTTTTCAACATGTTTAACTCTCAGTAGTATCCGAAATACAATTCTGGATTGGCCTCTGTCAGCTGGCATGCCCTGCTTTAACTATGTGGGTTTAGTTAGTGACATGCATCCCACAGAAGCCAGTACACTCATTTTCACATCCATGGTTATGATGCAATTCAGCAAGCCACAGTGCAAGGGGTTTTTATGTAAAATAGTATTTATATTTAAACGTCAAGTATAATAACTGTGGGAGGAATTCCTTTGGGAGCTGTGTCAAATTTGGCAAATTGAGAGGACCGAGGTTTCATTTGTGGTTTCAAGGTTCACTTATGCAAACTGGAAGGGTATAAAATTGTTATGTTGTGGTTTTGAATGATAGAGCAAACTTCACACCACCAAACCAGTGTGTGTACATCATATTTTTTTTATATCTGCCTACTTGGGAAACAGCTTCCAGTCCCGTCTTATGAGTAATGTGCATAGAAGCAACAACTGGTGTTTGTGTAAAAATGACAAGAGTCATAATCTCTTTCTTGCAATGACTGCTGAATCCTGGAGGTCGGACGTCACTGTATACACTGACCCTTTGGAAAAAATATCCAATAAGCAGTGGGATTTATAATGATCACAGTGTAGAAGAAGTAGACCTTCTCTGCACAGCAAAACAGCCAATTTAAAGACTTCCCGTCACACTGTTATCTATACAAATAGACAAACCTGTGTAATGTAGCTAAAAGCAAAAGCATGTGCATCTACCTTAATATTAGCATCTTATACATTTGTGTAATCTTTAAAGGACCAGTTGGACCATATCCTTAATACAATTTACAAAACGTTTTTTAGAATCAACAATGCAGGCACCTGTGGCTTAGAACACATTTTGCTAGATGGATTTTGCTTTAACCAATCAGAACATTGGGGCCATCTAGTAGGTGTACAATAATGTCAGTATTTTCAGATTAATTTACAAGACCATTTATAAGATGGACTTTTCAAGATAATCTGGAGACCGTGTGAAAAGATTAGCCAAAACAGTTCAAAAGAGTTGTTAAACTTCATGAACCATTTATACATTTGTGTTTTCTATTCCATAGAACTTGCACAAAAACACAATAATTTGCCTTAATTTCATATCCCCTGGAAAATAGTAATGCACGGAAAAATCCACAATAAAAGTCATTTTGTTAGGTTAATATCGATGCTTCTGCTAGAGATGATCTATGCGGGTGGTGCAGCTGTGGCTGCAGTGAAAGGAGATGTGTTGAATCGGTTTGATTGGGTTTCTTGCTTTTGTAATGACATTCATTTTTACTGCATGAGACACTTGTCTGTGATGCAATGCTCTGTTATACTGCTTTTCTGTACAGTATTAATGGTTTCTATAGCCCTGGAGTCATAATGATAGCATTAAGCGGTGGGTTAAGTAATTTACAACTTTTCCTTACATTCTCCCACTAAAAAGGTTCAAACACTATTTACAATGTTATTTTAGCACATACTAAACCTTTTAATTATTCGATATAAACATGAAGCTACATTTCAAAACTGAAAAGAAAAGTTGCTCTATGTGGTCTTTCATGTGAACAAAGTTTTGTATTTAAGGTCTTCAAAACATTCTCAGAAAGATTGTGTAAAGGATAGTTATTATCAAGGATAAGGCTGCCTATACTTTCTTTATAGCATCAAAATTCTGGCATCAGTATACAATATTGCATGTCTATTGAAACATTCAAGGTGCTTCACAATGGTTTGTGACAAGGAGTTGAAAAGGAAAAGCTGTTCAGTTGATGAAAGCTGATTCCTTTAGAATCCTTTGGAAGAATCCACATCTCAAGCTCAGACATAGAAAACCAGAGTCCTATAGGACCCTAAGGCTTGTCTCTACTCTTTATGATATGTTGGTAATTAAAGGTGTGCTGGTCTGCCGATGTGTGGACACAGCGGAGCTGAGATAGCTGGAGGAAGATAAATGAGGCGGGCAGATGTAATATCCCTGGACTTATGGGACTGCTCGGCTGTTGAGGAGTGTCACGGATGATTATTAATGTATGATGCCATGGCCGATGTAATGAGCGTGTGCGACCAAATAGTATAAACACACAAATATGTTGTTTATGAGTGTGGCTTGGACATGACAATATAAAATATGAAATATTAAATCACAACTCATTTCTCTGAAGAAACTTAGCTTTATAAAAATCTTGGAGGCTCATATTAATCTGTAGATGTGTACAAATATATTAATGTTAATAATAAATAATTCGATTACTTTAAGAGCATTTTACTTTTAAACACTATACATGGACAAATATGTGAAAAAATAATGAGAATATTTATTGTTGTTGCTTTGTTTAGCATTTTGTTTCAGTTTAATTTGCTTTCATTTTTTTCCAGTTTTATTTCTAATACAATTGAAAGTAAAATGATTGATTTGCTTTAGCATAGAATTAAAAATGCACAATGTGTGGTTGAATAGTCTATGCGAATAAAATAAAGATATTATTGGAATGAAATAGAATAAACAAGGATTTTTACAATATTCACATCAATTTCATATAGATAGGAAGATAGGAAAGAAAGAGAAGAAGCAGAAGGTCCACGGGGGTCACTTGTGCACCTGTCAACTACAACCCAATCAGCACTGCTCCCATATGTAACTCTGTAATATACATCAATATACAACTAGAAATATTTAAATAGATAGATAGATAGATAGATAGATAGATAGATAGATAGATAGATAGATAGATAGAAAAAGCTTATACAGAAAGAATGTGGATATCAATATGTAGATATATGTACAGCAAATTTCCAGAATTTGATGGACAGTAAGTACAATAAGAGTATTGAAATAAGAGAAATATGAGCTATATAAATGTGCAATATAAGATATGCATGTTGTATTGTATGTCCAATTGTACAAAAGTGATACACAGTGTATATAGGTATAAGGTATATAGATACACAGTATATAGGTAGAAGGTATATAGATATATAGCAGATAATCTTAATTATGCTATGATTTTACATAATTAATACAAAATCATTAAATCAGTAAAGTATTATCCTACATCATGCTAATTCTAAAACAATATCTTTCTTCTTCCAATAATCTTAAGTTTCATTCGTGTTCATTTCAGTATTGAAGTGATCGATCTGAAACATTCAGAGTGTACATTTCACACATTCTTAGTTTGAAAAGGTTGGACCTTTTTCTTTATGTACATATATTTAAATGTACTATGACCAAAACTCAGTGGTGAAATTGTCCAATGAATTTTTGTCTAAATGGAGAAGTTTAAGAGCTGTTGCTTTACTTTGAATTGCTGTTTTGTTGTATTATATGACTACTTAAACCCTTATAAATTCCCTTTTAAACCTTTAAGTTTTAAGTATTACAAACCTATAGCTTAAAGTCATAGTAATACTTTACCCTGAGCTCGTAATTTAGCTAGAGAAGAGGATCAGATGGCTGATGGCAAACTCATACATCTGCTATTTTCTCTCAATGAATACATGAAAAAATGCATTCAAATTCACTAAACTTAATCAAAATGTACAAAAATAAAATTAACTCAAATATGCACTGTCCACAAATATCTACACATCTGCAAACATGTTGCAGAGGTAAGTGTTCAGTTCGTCTCGGTGGTGCTATCAGTGCTGAGCTCCTGGTTCCTTCTGACAGCAGGTCTCAGGAGGCCTGTGTGGATGTGGGATCTCTGGAATCAGCCTTGACTGTATTAAAGGGGAATTACATGACACAGTCACCACACAAGCACTTTATCTGCTGGCTCCTGTCTCTCTAAAGCCCACACATATGTCCACACTTTTGCACAACCCACACCCACATCCATGTACACGTACACACAGCCTGAGGCACCTCTCAGGTCACTCTTCCTCAAATGTCATCCAGTCAGGGCTGGTGAAATCAGACCAATAAAAAGAAGCGGATCAGAGGGAGAGACACGCAGGGAATAATGGGTGGCAATGAAAGACAGAGAGAGGAGAAAAGTCGGTGTATAGCAAAGGGACTTGCTTCCGTCTGGGGCTTAAATGCTAGAATGCTCATAGAGAATTTGGCCCTCACACACAGATTCATTAATTGATAAATATTGAGTGAATTAAATGTGAAAATAGGGTGCATCTGTCAATTGAAATGAAGGGTACCCACTTTTGGAATTCGTCCCACCTTTACTCCTACAGTATACACACATCCACACACACACACACTGAACACACTGAACAGAGTGTTTACTGTTTCAACCTCCAGTCACCGACAGATGGTAATGCTATGGGCAATCGCACTGTTTTATGAGGGGAGAGGGAAAGAAATGCCTCTCTTTTGTCTTCAATAGACAGTTACTCTGACAACAGGCACCTCAGCTGCTTTAGTTCTTCTCCCCAATTCATCTAGCTGCCATTTTATATGTGACACCACAGAATTCGGAGACATAAAGCAATTTTCCTAAATATTTCGACTTTCTTAGACCTCTAAAAATCCTACCTGAAACTAATTACATACTGTACACTTTCTGTTCAGTTCTCTTAAATATTGCTTTTATTGCACACACACAAAAAAGACCAGATCACATGTTCATGTTAGACAGATTGATTAATTATTGAAATGCAAATGACACACAAGATCAGGTGTCTTTCAGTGTCTTTCAATCGAAGGCAGCTCTTTATAGTCTCTTATGATGGAGCTGGATTATGGAGAAGATGATATGAGTAGACATCACAGATGGAGAGAGGAAAGAAAGAGAAGAAGCAGAAGGTCCTCGGGGCTCACTTGTGCACCTGTCAACTACAACCTAATCAGCACGGCTCCCATATGTAACTCTGTAATATACATCAATATACAACTAGAATTGTTTAATAGATAGATAGATAGATAGATAGATAGATAGATAGATAGATAGATAGATAGATAGATAGATAGATAGATAGATAGATGTAAATGTAAATGTAGAAAGATAGATAGATAGATAGATAGATAGATAGATAGATAGATAGATGAATGATAGATAGATAGATAGATAGATGTAAATGTAAATGTAGATGATGGATAGATGGATAGATAGATAGATAGATAGATAGATAGATAGATAGATAGATAGATAGATAGATAGATAGATAGATAGATAGATAGATAGATAGATGTAAATGTAAATGTAAATGTAGATGATAGATAGATAGATAGATAGATAGATAGATAGATAGATAGATAGATAGATAGATAGATAGATAGATGTAAATGGAAATGTAGATAGATAGATAGATAGATAGATAGATAGATAGATAGATAGATAGATAGATGTAAATGTAGATAGATAGATAGATAGATAGATAGATAGATAGATAGATAGATAGATAGATAGATAGATGTAAATGTAGATAGATAGATAGATAGATAGATAGATAGATAGATAGATAGATAGATAGATAGATAGATAGATAGATGTAAATGTAGATAGATAGATAGATAGATAGATAGATAGATAGATAGATAGATAGATAGATAGATAGATAGATGTAAATGTAGATAGATAGATAGATAGATAGATAGATAGATAGATAGATAGATAGATAGATAGATAGATAGATAGATGTAAATGTAGATAGATAGATAGATAGATAGATAGATAGATAGATAGATGGATGGATGGATGGATGGATGGATGGATGGATGGATGGATGGATGGATGGATGGATGGATAGATAGATAGATAGATAGATAGATAGATAGATAGATAGATAGATAGATAGATAGATAGATAGATAGATAGAGAATACAGCAGGAAGGGTCGAGGATGTCAGAATAAAATATATAAGAAAACGATATGGCCTAAGCATTAATTCCACTACTAGGATTTTTTTCTTTTTAAGTACAGTATATGCAATCATGCTCCCAAAAACCCTTATTTTTTTTTTTCAATTAATGTCAAGCCAAGTGCAGAAGCAGCTTGAGGTAATGATGCGTTCTTCTCTCTCCTTCTCTGTGCTGTTGGACCACGACAGCACCTCTAGGGTCGAATCCCCTAGTGTACACATAGCAGAGGGCTGCAGGGTGACAGCACCATGCAATCCATTTTTCTCCTGAGCCTCTCATAATCCACATAAAATAACAAAAAAAGAGTTTTTGCATCTCCTTCCAAAACTTTTCTTCTTCTATCTTGTCTTTCCTTTCTCCTTCTCCCCCTCCCGTTCCTCTGCTGCCAATGCTGTGATGCAGCCTCTCTGATTGCTATGCATTGTTTAGTTTCTTTCATTAATGCTGGGTGCCAGTCCTGCACCACAGATGAACAATAGCAAGGCTCCTGCAGGGGATCAATAGCAGATTGCTGATAGCGCCCCGTCCATTCGCTCTCCAGATTACATGACAAATGGCGCGGTCCATGCTTTTTGACACCCCTTCGTTCTTGTAGGGTCTGGGCCTTGGCGCTGCAAGCTTCTCCTAGCCCCCTGACAGCAACCCGGCTTGGGAGAACAATGAGCAAGAAAAGGAGAAGAAGAAAAACGTCCAAATTGGCAATCTACTGTAAAGGGCTGCACCATAGAGAGGCCTGTATCCATCAACAACTGGTAATTGTGGTTAAGAAAAAAGGGGCTGAAAATGGTGTTTGGAACAGCTGATTTGTTGACGAGTTTTGCTCACACAACAACATCAAATGTCCAAGACAATTCAAATATGGACAAAAAAATTGTCGTGCTTTAAAATTGCCCCGAATTAACAAACATTTATTTCTATTCATGGCATCTTGAGAAGTGATTTAATTTTTTTTATATTATTTTTTTTTATATTATTCACTTTCATACCCTGTAAAAACTTCACAGTAGAAAAGCTCCTAAACAAGTGAACTCGGCTTGGTAATTTGTCCACTATGCCTCCAGGAACATAATTCACTGGTGCTACAGACAAAAGTTGCCTCATTTGTAAAGGACAAAACCGAGAACGAGTCAAGGTCTTTTTTGGGAAGTAAAAAAAAATGGTGACAAGGAAAAAAAAGGCAATTTGCCCATTGACACGTTGTCCTTTATAATAACTTAAGGACGGTATTTCTTTTTTCATCAAGACTAATGACCTCCATATGTGTGTGTTGCCCATTTAAAAGCAAAACAAACAGCCTCTGGCCGTGACTGCATGATGTAAGATGATAACTTTCTCCCTCTTGACTTGTGCACACCTGTACATGGGTTAGCATGAGCTGCTTCTGTAAGAACAAAAGACAGATCAGAAAGAAAGAAAGAAAGAAAGAAAGAAAGAAAGAAAGAAAGAAAGAAAGAAAGAAAGAAAGAAAGAAAGAAAGAAAGAAAGAAAGAAAGATTTGTGATTAATAACTTGTGCCATCCGGTCTTGAGATTATAATCTAGAGACTATAGTAACTCTTCCACACTTCCTGTTTGTCAATTATCTACTTCCTTAGTTTGCATTCTATTTCTCTATTCTTTTCTTTTCTATTTTATAGAATCTAGTGCATATTGTGTTCATTGATAGCTGATATTAGCTACATAACTAAACCCCCTAGAACAAACAGCGTTCAGTGACATCTGATGTAAGCAAGAGAACTAAACATTATTACAAATTGTGTTCAGTTGTATCTAATGTAGTAACATGAAATTTTGCCTTCACTTGAGGTACAAGACTCAAACTTGTTTCAGCATGACAATGTCCCTGTGTACAAAGCCAGTTCCATGAAGATATGCTTTACATGGGTTGGAGTGGACGATCTTAAGATCTTGAACTCTGCTATAAAGTCCTAAAACCTAATGAACACCTTCGGGATGAATGTGAACACTGACTGCACCCCAGGTCTTCTCACCTCACCTACTTTACATCAGTACTCGATTTTACTAACATCCTTGTAGCTGAATGAACACAAATCTCCACAAGATCTAGTGGAACATCTTCTCAGGAGAGTGGAGGTTATTATAGGTTCAAATGCGGAGGAAACGTGGAATAAGATGTTCAAAAAGAATCATGCAACATTCTTATGATCAGGTGTCCACAAATTATTTTCCATATCTGATTTTAGAAAGCAACAAAACCCCATTACTACAATTTGTGTACAGTGATATGTTCGAAAGAAATGATGAAAGACAAAAAACGAATTTGACGAATAACCTATGCAATCCAGGTTTGGGAAGATAATCTAGAGGCAATAATAATTCTTCCACATTTCCTGTTTGTCATCTGATAGTTGTTCTTTTCTGATGTTAAGAATAATACTTCAAATCATTCTAAATGAATATATTATATAAAAATTATAATTATTAAAATAATAATGAATATATTTCTGACCCGAGCTAAACTGATGAAACACTATTCTGTTGATATAAACAATAGTGAATATTTTGTTTAATGATAGCTGACATTAGCTACGTAACTAAACCCTTAGTACAAATTGTGTTCAGTTATAACTGATATTAGCGACTTAACCAAACACTTTCTACAAGTTCTGTTTAGTAATATCTGATCTTAGCCACATAACTAAACCAATAAAACAAATTGTGTTCCGTGATATATGATGTTAGCATGCTAACTAAACTCCTAGCATGAATTGTGTTCAGTGATATCTAACATTAGCTGAATAACTAAACCTATAGTTTAGAGGTGTGCATTGGGATTGTATAGGGGCTAAGAAACAGTCACAGGAGAGGACATTTTTACTTTAATGTCTTTCGATATGAAATGTCCATGTGTGTGAACACTTTATCTGCAAATCCAAAATAATAACTGCCGAGTGGAAGGGATCGGTCGGGAGAGTCTGCAGGAATGGGATGAAATGGGAATAAAATTAAAAAGATCCAGTGACCCCCTTTATAACTATGTGTTTTTTAGCATACAGTTCATTAACAATTGGATTTTGTGCCTTACTATATTAATTACAAGTCACTCAATGATTGGGGTTAATATCACTTAACAATAATAATAAATGCACTGAGTTGATCCAAGTGGCTGTGAACCAGACATCGGAACATCATAGCATATCAAATGTGATGTTTCTGTATGATTTCAGGCTAGCCACATCGACTCTTTTTTCCCCTCATTCCGTTCTTTTAGATACTGTAGGTTAATGGTGTATGATAGGGCTAAAGGTTTGCATTGCTCTACACTACATTTGTTCAGAAATCATCCAGGGTTTTTTTTAGGATTCTACGTGTTCATTTTAATCGATAACCACACACTAGACAGTTATGTATAATCATTGTCTTGACTGGTACATCGTTTTTTTTGTGCTTTGTTTGCACCTGTTCTTTGTTATGAATCTTGTTGTGTCTCATTAGTCACTGTATTTATGCTCCTGTGTTTTTCATGTGTGTTCCAATGTCTTGCATATTTATTGCTTCCAGGTTCATTGTCTTCCAAGTTCTCTTGTGTGTAACCCCCCCACCCCCCCACCCTAGACAATTTGTTAGTGTCCTCTGGTTTTGATGTCTGCCTGCCTGTTTAGATGATGATAATGGATATGCCTTCAATGATCATGTTTGTGTCTGATGGGACTCCTATTTTGCATTTGGATGTTGATTTTTGTAAAGGGGCTACTTAAAAAGAACACGCAAAATACTGTAAATCTTAAGCACATTATTGGGCTCTCTGTCCATTTTTGGAGGCTTAGTCTATTTTTAAGGGTATTTTTTTCTAACTCCAGAGAATATTTACCTCAGACATACATTGTAATTAATTTTTTTGTCTAATACTTAAATAGAATTTGCCAAATTACTTGTCTAGGCAATAAATAATACCCTGTACTGGATTCAATGTTTATATTTTCCATGTTCAAGTTTAAGGCATCACAGGACCACAGTGCCACACATGCGACTATATATATATATATATATATATATATATATATATATATATATATATATATATATATAGAGAGAGAGAGAGAGAGAGAGAGAGAGAGAGAGAGAGAGAGACAGACATAGGCACATTGATATAAAACATATATATATATATATATATATATATATATATATATATATATATATATATATATATATATATATTATATTTTATAGAACCATGAAACCTATATAAATCATTACATACCTCTATAGTAAATATATAACCTATATAAATTAACATATACCAGTAATAAATATAAAATTATATAACCTATATCTTATATCTCCCTCCCTCTTGCTTTTAAAACAATTTTATTCTGGTGAGAGTTGTGATAGATTCGGATCCTATACCAGAATCACTGGTTGGAATACATCCTGTAGTAGATGCCAGTCAAACTCAGGGCATGATGCTCACATATTCATACATTTTCTCAAACCCAGGGGCAGTTGTGATTGTTCCTGGTGCCCTCTGCAGCATTGGCTAAACAATTCTATTCAACCCAGGTGCATTTGCGTTCAATTTACATCATCACAAACGTGCACATGAGAACACAACGTGATTTTCTTTGGGGCATTTATCTGCAGTAGAGTGAAGGACGCTTGTGCCTGTGTGAATCTCATAGAGTGGTGTAATTTATCAAATGTACAGGAGAAAGCGGCTGTCTCTTTTTTGAGGAGGCCGCTTATTTCAAATAATTCATGGTACATGCATTATGAATGCGAATAATGTTGTCATGCAGGTAATCTCAGGTTCCAGGCTTCTACCAATTTTTCATGCAAACTGTGTTTTGTTTCAGACTAAACCCCAAGTTTAACATAATTTTAGACAATGAACCTAAAAACATGTTTTTAGAAGGTGAGAAGAAGCTGGTGGAAACATACAGATACAAGGAGATGACATATAGAATTCCTTACAGACGTACAAACAATACAAACCTGAACTCAAGAGCAAATCCTTGGCCTCGTTTAAACATATTTAGAATCATTTGATCTCATATAGAACAAGATCAGATCAAAATACACTGTGATTGACCTTTTTTCAAAATCAAATGCTTATTGCTTAAATGCCCAAATGCTAAGTAATGCTGCTCTAAACACATTTTTCCGCAAGGTATAGAAAAGCAGACGTTATAACAATGCTTGGTATAGAGTCAGAGTAACACAAACAGCACTTTACAGAGTTTTTATGAACGAATGTCTTTTCAATAGTCAACAAGAGAGAGGTGTGTGTAATTGATGAAGGGTAACCCAGCTAATGGCCCAGTGATGGAATCCACTGGCTTGGATGAAGGTATGCTGTGTAGTCTTTCTCGTGCTGCTGTAAAAGATACTGAAATGGATTGCAATTTGTTACATAAATCTAATTTTTAACCTCTAATCTGACTCCAATTGTAAATAAAGATTTATCTTGAATATATATATAAATCAAGCTGATCACCTTATTGGTTGTATTTCTTCTCTAATTTTAATAGATTATTCTAAACATTCTTTCTTTTCAAATAATTATTCATTATGGACCCTTAGTCGCTTAGAGCCTTGTGCTTGGCTAACAATACCTGCTCAAGGAGGCACATTGGCCTGTCCGAGTCTTAGTCAGAAAAAATATAACCGTAAGCTAATATCTTTAAATAGCCGTTCAATGCTTGCTCATGCATTAGGAATATTTGATTTAGTCACTTTGTCAAAACTTGCTTAGTCAGTGATAGTCAGAAATCAGAACGCCACAGACATTGTAACACCAGACTGCATTATCTTCTAGATATAATTTATATAATATACATTTCAGAGTTAATCAAGAATTGTACAATTATTTGCCAGGCAATAATCAATAAACAAATGTCAAATCTAAAACAAATAATAAAAGAAAGTTACACAACATGATCAGCAATAAACCAAACACTGTAGTTAAGCAATGCAGTATACAAAAGATTTGTTAAAGAGTCACTGTACCTGACAATAGAAACACACAGAAATACAAAATTGTGTTCTGTATTGTTTAAAGACTATTAATCACACTCTTGATATCACCCAAATAAGGATGGGTTCCCCTTTTGATTCTGGATTCTCTAAAGGTTTCTTCCTCATAACATCTAAGGGAGTTTTTCTTTGCCACTGTCGCCATGGCTGCTCATCAGGGATAAACACACACTATTCACCTTAACTAAATTCGGTAAAGCTGCTTTGAGACAATGCTTGTTGTGAAAAGTGCTATAGAAATAAACTTGACTTGACTTGACTTGACTTGACTTGACTTGACAAAATGCTTCCCTGTGTGTTTCACCAAATCTCTTTGAATTAAATTATAAAAACTCATAAATTCAAAGTAATAAAAGGTTTGCAAACCCTTTCTTGGGACAGGAGGGGACCTAAAACCAAATACTACCTAAGTAAAAACCAACACCTGATTATACCGGGACAACCCTCACATCAGTAGGACAGAATTTTACCCAAACCTGAGATCTTTGTTTTTGGTCTGTTCTACTCATATGGGACTGAGATCATATTTCCATTCACACCGATACCTTTAAAATGATACCAAACATGTAAAGATAAAATTCAGACATTCCAGGAACTTCTAAGTCACCTTTCCATGACCCGGCCATATCCCCAGCAGGGAAAGAGGTGGGCTCAAGGATGGGTAAGACGGCATCTGAACAAAGTTCTTTCTCTCCTCAGATTAAAGAGATTGTACATATATTTGTTTATATTTATAATTATGACTAGTGATGAGGAACTTACATAGGATGGATTCCCTTTTGAATCTGTTTCTCTAAGAATTCTTCCTCAACATCATCGCATCTAGTTCACTCAATAGAGATACATTTCTATATTTCTATATACATGTATATTCTTATCTTATCTTGTTTATTGTTTTCAATCTGTTAACATAAAGTTAAAGGTGAGCACATTAAAACTTCAGTAAATGTTTGGCGGCCTGAAAAAACCTCTCTCATTGTACAATTCTTTTATTATATAGTATAGTGGACAAAAATATTGGGACACCTGACTTTTCCAGCTATATGAAGTTTTTCCTCAAACTGTTACTGCAAAGGTGAAGGCACACAATTGTATTGGATGTCTTTGGATTTGCTAGCATAACATTTTCTCTTAGCATGAGTAGAAAACCCAGATCTGTTCCAGCATGACAATGCTCTTGTGCACAAAATAAAAGCCAGGTCCATGAACATGTGGTTCGAACCGGAAGATTTTGAGCGGCCTGTTATAGCCATGACTTCTATCCTATTGAACACCTTTGACATTAATTCGAATTCGTAGTCCATATAGTGCACAGGAAATACATTTGTAAAATGCAAAACCATTTTTTTACAGATCCAGTACAATGTTTTGCAAGTGAATTTGAATATCCAAAATCCAATTAACATTTAAATTTGAATAATCGTATATTTTTTTAATGGACACTTCAGAATTTTTAAAAATGTATCTGAGATTTCCATCATGAGATTAAGACATAAGATGAAGATGAATATATAGGGTGTGCAAAAAATAAATAAAAAAGGCTGTGAATTTCCATTTATCATTCTTTAAAAGGATTTTGAAGCAGAAATCAGAATCCTGGAAAAAAATAATCAATCAAATATAAAATAATAATTACTATTTCAATATGAGGAGCATGAATAGAAATAAATTAATGAGCTCTCCAGAAGTGTGATGACAGGCGTCACTCCCCTGCCCTCCCATCTGTCACTCTATCCATCTCTCAAATGAAGATTTATAGACAAGGATGAGACCGAGAGAGAGCTTTCATAACAATGTGAATAATTTACCTCTGTCATCTGTTCATAAATGTCGAGCTGATCCCAGTGGCTGTTCTGTGTGCCGTCCAGCATGGGTCGTCACGGCGTGGTACGATGTGCATCCATACACATCTGGGTGTTACATTGGCAGTATGGCTGAGCTCACATCAAAGGCCACAGTTCTGTACGACTGCAGGCTAACACCCTCATTCACTTCAATCAGCTTCAATCCTTCGGTGACCTTCAATCCAGCGCAATTTATACAGTGTATAATTCATAACCCTCCGACTTCTTGAGAGCAATTCTGGAGTGCATTTGATGTGGAGGTTTGTCTGTAATTGGCAGTCGGGTTAATAGAAGTGAGTTTGTCAGCTATGTCAGGTAATTGTAGAGATCATTTTTCTGTGATTTGATTTGAAAGAGCTGCTTGTTTAAGAGAGGAAAAAGCCTATAACAGACCTTCTTACTGCACTAAGTAGAAAAAAGGTTCTATATGAACGTGTCACTAAATACATTCATACATGCCTGAATGAGAACACACATACAGACTCACAGCTAAACCAGAACACACACACACATTCACCTTAATCCTCTCATTTCATCACAGCGAGCAGCAGTTCCATCATCTATATCAGAGACAGACATGTTTGGTCTCCTGTTGCTCCATGTCCAAATGAAACTCTGAGGCATACAGAGAATCAACTAATCTGCATGAATCTTGGTGTCAGTCAAGCCTGGCAGTGTGTGTGTGTGTGTGTGTGTGTGTGTGTGTGTGTGTGTGTATATGTGTGTGTGTGTATATGTGTGTGTGTGTGTGTGTGCGTATGTGGGCTCACCTGGCTGCTTATACTTTCACACACCAGCTTAGGAATACGAAGCAGGAGCTACGTGCTTCTGTGCTCTCGATAAGATTTTTCTACTTCATTCCTTTCGTTTATTTGTCACATACACATTCATACAGAGCACGACATGTAGTGAAATGCTTTTTATGACTGCCAAACATGTAAATAGAAATAGAGTATAAAAACATTTAATAAAAATTAAGTATAAAAGTATACAAAAAGAAGAAAGTATAAATATACTTATATATAGTATATATATTATAAAGTATAAAATGTACATACAAAAATAAGACAAATAGGGATAGGTATGGATATGACAATAATGGATATTCACAGTAGTCCAGATTTACAGATATTTTATCCAAATTATAATTTTTTTTTCTATAAAATCTATAAAAACATAAAACTGGTGTCCACATTATTTTCATGTATTGTGTGTCCTTGATAATATCAAAGAATAACTTTAGTTTTATTCACTGCTGAGATTCTGATATATTTAAAAGGAATAATATGAGCTCCAATAATAATCAGGTGCCCTGTAATAGAGAAAGGTCCTATTTTGGAGTATTGGTGATACTGTGACAAGGTTGTGGGCTGTTGATAATAAAAGTTCCACTGAGCTACCAGTTTCCTATTTAAATATATAATTCAGAAACTATTGCAAATTCCTAGAATAGCAAAGTCCACTAAAGGCGGGAGATCATTCTCACATTTAGCTCCTAAACTTTAGAATAGTCTTCCTGACAGTGTCCGGGGCTCAGACACACTCTCCCAGTTTAAGTGCAGATTACAAACGTATCTTTTTAGCAAAGCCTACACATAACATACGTCTCACATCATAACCTTGTGCTCCAGAACATATGATCAGATGCACATTATCAACTTGTGCTGTAATATCATGAACAGTAGCTACGCTAATTTCTCTCCACTGCTTCTCTTTCTCTCCCCATCACGAGGCATCCTGAGGTTTGGCCAGCTCCAGTCACGTCCCACCTCATGAAGATTATGGACCTTTAAAGAAGTAGATGCCGAACTCGCAAACCATCTTCCAGATCCCAAACCATCTACTAGTACTAATTGGATCCCGGTACATGTGTGGAGTTTTGACATTGGACCTCCTGGATTGTTTAAAGGCTCTGGCATGCAGAAGCTGGTGCTGGATCTGTAATGATCACAAATGTTGAGCTCAGTAGCTCCTAGTTTTATAACCATAAAGACTGTATAAGACTGTAGAAAGAACATTACTTATAATCACACACTCCAGTGCTCATTTTAGTTCTCACTCTCCAGTGTTTTGTATTGTTGAAAACTTTATGACCAAACTCTTGATGTCACCCAAATGAGGATGTGGTTCCCCTTTTGAGTCTGGTTCCTCTCAAGGTTTCCTACTCATAACACCTAAGGAAGTTTTTCCTTCGCCATGGTCACCACGGTCGCCACGGCTTGCTCATCAGGGATAAATACACATCGTTCACCTTAACTGTTGATTTCTGTAAAGCTGCTTTGAGACAATGTCTGTTGTAAAAAGCGCAACAGAAATAAACTTGACTTGACTTGACAAATTCCAATACACTTGAAATAATAAAGAAATTTGTAAAGAAATATTTGAGTTCAACAGTGCAAAGTAATGGAGAGTGTGTTAGAGAGGTGAAGAAAAGAGTGCAGGCAGGGTGGAGTGGGTGGAGAAGAGTGATAGCAGGAGTGATTTGAGATAGAAGAGTATCAGCAAGAGTGAAAGGGAAAGTTTATAGGACTGTGATGAGACCTGCTACAGTATGTGGTATGGTTTAGTGGCATTGACAAAAAGACAGGAGGCGAAGCTGAAGGTGGCAAAGTTGAAGATTTACCTATTTATATCAATGATGGACAGGATTAGAGTTTGTTAGAGGGTTGTGTGCAGAGAAAGGACATGGGGTATATCTGTAGAAGAATGCTGATATACAGTGAGAAAATAAGTATTTGAACACCCTGCTATTTTGCAAGTTCTCCCACTTAGAAATCATGGAGGGGTCTGAAATTGTCATCGTAGGTGCATGTCCATTGGGAGAGACATAATCTAAAAAAAAAAATACAGAAATCACAATATATGATTTTTAAACTATTTATTTGTATGATACAGCTGCAAATAAGTATTTGAACACCTGTCTATCAGCTAGAATTCTGACCCTCAAAGACCTGTTAGTCTGCCTTTAAAATGTCCACCTCCACTACATATATTATCCTAAATTAGATGCACCTGTTTGACGTTGTTAGCTGCATAAAGACACCTGTCCACCCCATACAATCAGTAAGAATCCAACTACTAACATGGCCAAGACCAAAGAGCTGTCCAAAGACACTAGAGACAAAATTGTACACCTCCACAAGGCTGGAAAGGGCTACGGGGAAATCGCCAAGCAGCTTGGTGAAAAAAGGTCCACTGTTGGAGCAATCATTAGAAAATGGAAGAAGCTAAACATGACTGTTAATCTCCCTCGGACTGGGGCTCCATGCAAGATCTCACCTCGTGGGGTCTCAATGATCCTAACGAAGGTAAAGAAATCAGCCCAGAACTACACGGGAGGAGCTGGTCAATGACCTGAAAAGAGCTGGGACCACCGTTTCCAAGGTTACTGTTGGTAATACACTAAAACGTCATGGTTTGAAATCATGCATGGCACGGAAGGGTACCCTGCTTAAACCAGCACATGTCCAGGCACGTCTTAAGTTTGCCAATGACCATTTGGATGATCCAGAGGAGTCATGGGAGAAAATCATGTGGTCAGATGAGACCAAAATAGAACTTTTGGGTCATAATTCCACTAAACGTGTTTGGAGGAAGAAGAATGATGAGTACCATCCCAAGAACACCATCCCTACTGTGAAGCATGGGGGTAGTAGCATCATGCTTTGGGGGTGTTTTTCTGCACATGGGACAGGGCGACTGCACTGTATTAAGGAGAGGATGACCGGGGCCATGTATTGCGAGATTTTGGGGAACCACGGCCTTCCCTCAGTTAGAGCATTGAAGATGGGTCGAGGCTGGGTCTTCCAACATGACAATGACCCGAAGCACACAGCCAGGATAACCAAGGAGTGGCTCTGTAAGAAGCATATCAAGGTTCTGGCGTGGCCTAGCCAGTCTCCAGACCTAAACCCAATAGAGAATCTTTGGAGGGAGCTCAAACTCTGTGTGGAGGAGTGGGCCAAAATCCCTCCTGCAGTGTGCAAACCTAGTGAAAAACTACAGGAAACGTTTGACCTATTTGCAGCTGTATCATACAAATAAATAGTTTAAAAAAATCATACATTGTGATTTCTGGATTTTTTTTTTTAGATTATGTCTCTCACAGTGGACATGCACCTACGATGACAATTTCAGACCCCTCCATGATTTCTAAGTGGGAGAACTTGCAAAATAGCAGGGTGTTCAAAAACTTATTTTTCTCACTGTAACTCTTCAGGATATTTACCCAATCAAAATAATACCAAAAAAAAAAAGATTAATATGACTAAGTAAATAAGTAAATCTATAGAAAAATATTATTATTGATCATCTAAATTTAATGATTTCTAATCATCTGTAAACGTCACCTTCTCTATATTTAACTAAAATAAATAAGCAATTACTGGATACTTAAATTGTGAGTAGTATTTAGGAGTTGCTCTTATAAAATCAGTGTATTGATGTATTTTAATGAAGTTATAAAGGAATCTTGGAATGAAGGGTTTTTTTTTTCTCTTGAACTGAATTAATGCTGCTTAAACTTCTTTCTTTCTTTCTTTCGTTCTTTCGTTCTTTCTTTCTTTCGTTCTTTCTTTCTTTCTTTCTTTCTTTCTTTCTTTCTTTCTTTCTTTCTTTCTTTCTTTCTAATCATTTTTAAATAGTATTTGGTTAAACTGATCCCTTCTAGTAGTTCAGATGTTAAGGCTCTGGGTTACTGATCAGCAGGTCAGGGGTTCAAACCTCAGTATCGCCAAGCTGCCACTTTTGGGGCCCTTGACCAAGGCCCTTAAGCCTCTGTGCTTAAGGCATGCTGTACCATAGCTGACCCCAGCTCCATACCATCTCTGGGATATGCGAAGAGAGAATATATTGTGCTATTAAAGGTACATGTGACCAGCATGAAGCAATTTTCTTTCATTTTATTAATTTTTCAAACCTGATGATGTCAGCGGTAACCAAATTCCTACAAGTCCTATGACTTGTAGGAATCTGTATTCTGTCTTAGGTGCTATGAAAAAAGTAATACTAATATAATTTTGGACTAAAGCATGTTCAAAAATAGCAGTGCGCTTGCAGCTTTGGAAGTGTAGCAGCCCTCAGCCCAATGGCACAGTGGGTACATTATTTGCTGAACATGAGAATACTGAGAGGGCAAGATCAGGAAAAAATTGGCATACTCTTAAACCCAATTAGCAACATGCTGGCTTTATAACACTAATTTATGCTTGTGCCTGGACAGAAATAAAGTAGTTAGATATACTTGTCTGAAACATGTGTGCAGTGCTGTAAAGAATCTCAGATACAAAAACGCTGGAACAATAGAAGTAGAATTGAATATTTCAAAGAGCATATGCATAATTGTGACTTTTAAAAAATCAGAATTCTTGTCTTTATGAGTGTGTATCAGTGTGCGTGTGCGTGTGTGCGTGTGTGTCTAGGTGTGTGTGTGTGTATGTGTGTGCACGCACACATCACCTGTCCAGTCTCTTGTGTGTCCAGCAGCTCATGTATGCTGTCAGACTGAGGTAAGAGAAAGAGAGAGAGACAGAGACAGCATGACCAGAGAGGCCTCTAGGGCCAATTGCAGGGGTCAGCACTTTAGTCACACACACACACACACACACACACACACACACACACACACACACACACACACACACACCTAGACACACACATTAAAAGAGAGAGAGAGATAACCATGTGGCAGTGATTCGCCTCTGACAGGACCTGTCATAGACTTCAGACGTTGCCATACTGCACTGTCATACGCACCTGGATTCTGACTAGGAGAAAGAGAGAGAGAGAGAGAGAGAGAGAGAGAGAGAGAGAGAGAGAGAGAGAAGGAGGTTTGGAATCTGCTTAGCAAAGTTTTCTAAGAGCTGTCTGCACTGTTGTTTGAATAAAAGGTGAATTTTCTTGTTGTTGATCTAAAAGCTTTTTTTATTTTATTTTTTTCAATTAAAATATTGACCTTACAATCTGTGTTCTTGAAGTTTCACTCTCACTGTTTCACATTGCAAGTCATAGTTCTGTGTCAGGTTCACTTTGCTTCATTGTACCTTCTCTCCAGGTGCAGATGAGGCTACGGGATGGGGAGGGCACACGCCTAGGCCCTGTGGGGCATTGTGGGATCTGACAGAGGCTTTCAGGAAGCTCTTAATTCCTGGAGCGTGGGTCTCGTCTCTACAGCACCCCACTGAGGGAGCTGAGCTGCCTTAGATCACGCTCTACGTGGGAGAAGCGCTTTGATCGTGGTGCGCTGCTCTTAGCTAAAGCTTTAAAGCCAGGGACTAGTACTCCATGCCATTAGGTCCTCCATATCTGAGGATCTTTCTCTCTCTCTCTCTCTCTCTCTCTCTCTCTCTCTCTCTCTCTCTCTCTCTCTCTCTTTCACTCATACACACAGTGACACAGACTGACGCTGACATTAACATAAGGCAGTGCTCACATCCTTCCTTTCAATTCCCTCTTTTTAACTTTTATTGACACAACCTAGAGAAGAGCGAATGAGAGCAAGAGAGAGAGATAGAGAAATAGAGAGAAAGACAGAGAGAGAGAGAGAGAGAGAGAGAGAGACCTTAATTGAAAATTTCTAATGGTTTGTGCAAAACAAAAAAAGAAAACCCAAGAAATAGAAGAATTCAGAAAAATCGAAAGGAGAAAAGTCATTTTTTACTGAACCTCATCACCCTCCCTCTTCCTCCTGTCCCCTGTCTCGGCTCCTCCACACTTACTTTTTCAAAGACATTTGCTGAACGATTTACATGACTCCAGAGAGGCCTGGGAAATTTGCAATGCAATAACCTGGAGTCTATGAAAGAGTAGCATGTACAGACACTTTTAAGATCCTTTTTATAATCCTGATCAGGATGAAGAAGTAGAGAAAGTCTGAAGAAGGAAGAAAAAAAAACAAGAAAAAAAGCAGGACCCACTGCTGGTAAGTGAAATATCTGTTGAGTAGGTGAGGGTTGGAATAGGGCTCTTTTTCTTTTTTATTTGTTAATAAACATCCTGATGTAATCCTTATGAACCTGTGAAGCCCTAAAGCTGTCGTCAAGATCAGATTTGCAAATTGTCACAACCTTCAAGCTTCTAAGATAGTACCTATACTTTCTTAATGAACATATAGCATCTGTTAGAGCAAAAAAAAAAAAAAAGATTTGGACTCTGTCTGCTGACCTTTCTTTCAGACATTCACTGTCCAATTATTATGTGTTTTTGGCTTTTGACCAAAAAAGGAAAGAACACACATGTTTATAAAAAAAGATTTAAAAAAAATCCACTTTTTGACAGCTGTTGTATAAAAAAATATATATATATATATTTAAAAACGATTGCACACAAATTAATTAATTTATCCATTTTTAGTGCTTTTAGATCGTTTGGTAATAAAAACATTTGTTGTAGAAGTTAATATGTTATTTTATGCCTGTCACAAATATGAAGAATGAGACAGAATTACTAACAAACACTTCAGGGAAAAAGAAATAGAAAAGAAGGAACCATCAGGAAAAACTGCAGACTATAGAGATTATATGAAATGACAAATGCTTGGAATTGCTCAATAAGATAGTGGCAGGACTTAACCACATAAGACAAAACAGAGCAAGATATAAATAATTAGACACAGGTGAAACTCCATTGGGAGTGTGTAGCGATAGCAGAATGAGGACAGAACCTGAAACTGGAACAGGACTGAAACAAGAAAAAACGAATAACGTGGCATTACTAATTTCTTTACATATTCAGTAAATGTTTGGCAGCTGGGGAACTCCCTACACACGTTATACTATATTATCATATAGTATGAAAAGCAAAACGAAAGATTAGAATAATTTGTATGCATGCTACAGTATATAGACAAAAGTATTTTGACAGCTGACTTTTCCAGCAATACTGTATGTATTTTTATCTCAAACTGTTATAGTATAGTTGGAGTCATCACTTGAACTAGGAGACCCAAATCTGTTCCAGCATGACAATGTCCATATGCACAAAACAAGTGCTATGAACATATTATTACATGAGTTGAAGAGAAAGATCTTAAGTAGCCTGCTATAGAGCTCTGACCTCAACCCTATTGAACTCTTATGAACTGGAACGCTGACTGCACCCTTGTTGCTAAAAGAGCACAAATCTTTATTAGCACCCTCTAAAATCTAGTGGAACATCTTCCCAGAAGAGTGGAGATTATTGTGACTGCAAATGGAGACTTAATGGGGAGTGGTATGTCCAGAAAAGCACATACCAATCTTATGGTCAGGTGTCCACAAACCTTTCGTTTGAAAACACTCTCCAAAGTGGAAACATTTAAAAATGTTATCATGTTGCATGGTAGTGGGTCCCTGGTGGTCTAGTGGTTAGGATGCGGCGCTCTCACCGCTGCGGCCTGGGTTCGATCCTCGGTCAGGGAACCAAACCCAGCCATTAGGGTTGCACAAGCCAGTGCACTCTTAGTGCTGGTCCCAAGCCCGGATAAATGGGGAGGGTTGTGTTAGGAAGGGCATCCAGCGTAAAAACATGTTCCAAATCGAACTAATGGGAGAAGCTGAAAGAAAGTTAGTTTAATTTATAAGTTGCATGGTGGACTGTGAAACTGGAGGCTTTCGAAATTGATTAAGATTTTTGTCACGTGACGGTGCCTGTACTTGACATTGCTGTGAAGTTTCAAAGCACTGGAAAGTAAATAAACGACAGGCAGAAATGACACAGTTAGAAGCGATTTACTCATGCAGGTACAGGGATGTAAGCGTTTTCAGATGTTTCATTGTAGATGAGCAACAATTAGTGAAGACGTAGCCTATATAGTGTATCTTACCCAGACGTGATGCCAATTTTAACATCTGGTTAGACAAAAGATTTCTAGCACTTTTAAAACTTTAACTATCAGTTAAACTTGTCATGTGAAGGAAGCAAACACTGAGTTGTGCAATGCCAAACTACTGTATGGTCTACAGGATCTCATCTGAAGGGGAATCAATCCTGATGATATTTTACATTCCAAGTGATCATCCATTCTGCAGTAACACTACGTCTCCGTAAGAGAGATTGCTTTCTCTGCTCTGAACAGCTCCAGAGAACGGGATAGATTGCAAAACTATGCTTTCTGCTGAGATTTTCATTCTGATTGGGTTGTGTTGAAGAGGTTGACTGACCTTTCCATGAGCATTATCATAATGCATTTCAATTGAGTTATGTCACTGATTGCTGACTAAACAGTATTAGACAGTTGTTTTCGGGATATTTCAGCAAAGGAACAATCATATTTCATAGTGACTAAGGTATTTTTGATAGATCTAGGTAGAAATCTTTGACAGGAACTTTAGACAGCTTTGGAAAATACCCAAAATAATTGGTGCTGTATAATTCTTATGGATAATTTTCTTAGGTCAGAGACTTACAATCCTGGTCCTCTACACTTTACCCTGAATTTATTTATTTTTTGCTGTTTTCTTTTCCCAACTTACTCAACTTGCCAGCTAATTGAGCCCGAACTCGGTTAAACAATATTGTGTGAATACATACAGATACAGATAGGGTGATGTTAATAAGGCAGTTACTTTCCCATTCGAAGCAGATCCTACTCTGTTTTATTCTTTTAACTGTAAATTATCCAAAAAATGTTAAAAAAAAGAGCAACATGAAAGAAAAACTGCAAAACCCCATATCCTTAATACTTTCATGTAGAAAAAGCTCACCACAGTTATAGAATAGCCTTTATTTGTCACATGTACATTACAGCACAGTGAAATTTTGTTCTTCGCATATCCCAGCTTGTTTGGAAGCTTAGAGCGCAGAGCGTCGGCCATGATATGGTGCCCCTGGATTTAAGGGCCTTGCTCAAGGGCTCAAGAGTGGCAGCTTGGCAATACCGGGGCTTGAACCCCCAACCTTCCGATCAGTAATCCAGCGCCTTAACCACTGGAGCTACCACTCCCCCCTAACCTCTGACTGTTTAAGTGCTGGCACTGCAGACCCCTTCCAAAACTTCTACATAAACTTTCCACACAGAAAACTTTACATCATTATATTATTTACGATTCAGTCATGTGGGCCATCAGACATGTGAGGTTCCGAGTAAGTTGTTCCTGGTGAAAATAAAGTTGCTGGTGAAAATAAATCACTGGCTTTACATCAATCTTCTGACCAATCAGATGCAAGAATACAACAGTAAGGTTATTTGTTACTTGACTTGACATAAAACTGCCCTTTTCAACATTCTGTTTTACCACAGATACTTTTATTCCTCATTGGCATCACTATTGTTGCATTGGATTGCGAAGTAGTTATTAGTGTATATACCATATATAAATTCTGAAGAATATAATATAAATATTCTATGAACTATAACTTTGGGCATTAATTGTTCATTCTAGATTAACTTTCAAGCTTTTATTGTATCCCATATATTCAGCCCGTTGCCTCTGTGTTGCAAGTTATTAATAAATGATACAAGCAAGCTTCACAAAGTGTCAAATGAATTGTAATAAACTATAATTACACTTAGGGAAAAAATGAAGTTGCACATTAAAGACCACTGTTTAATGACCTGGTCAGTGATTTAGCATAAACTTTTCTGCTTTGCCGTCTTCTTCAAAGTCATTAAATAACAGCGTATAAGTATCAATCTAATCCTCTGCTTTCACATTGAAATTTTGCTCAGGGGCTTTAACGTGTGCTGCTTTGTTTTTGTTTTGTATTGTGTTTCTTTTACATGCCTGATTTCTCTGTAATCAAATCCATTTAGTTGCTTGGCTTGGTCACGCTAACATTAGCAAACATTAGCAAATGAGAATGCATTCCTACTCATGGAATTTTTCTTGCTCGTTTTTTCCGGACCACTCAGGGGGATCGAATGCTGATGTACCTTTTGGTGTTACAAGTAAAGCACAAGACTGTTTTTTTTTTTTTTTTTTTTAAAGATCTAAATTTTATATTATACATTTTGTGCAGAGGAAATTTGTGCTTAGACAAAGAAATGAGACTCAGTGGTGAAGTTTAAAATTAAAAGTCAATGGATAATTGACCGAAAAACTCAATCGTGGAGGTTATATGATGGTTGCTACGCTTTTTATACTCTAATCAACATGGCACTGGACAAATATGGATGCTGTATGCAAATATATGTTTATTATTAGGGAAACCAAACTCAACATAGAGCATGGAGACAAAATACTCCTGTAAAGTTTTAAAATAATTTAGGTGTTTTAAATCATCAGGACACTGAATGAATCTTTTGCCGGATATGTGCTTCATAGCAGTTTTTTAAAGCTTGATTTGAAACTTGGCGCATCAGTAAAACAAATGCTTAGTGATTACAAATAATTTTTCAGTGTATTTTTTTTTATATCTGAGTAATGAAAGGATGTCGTAAATAAATGTGTGTTGCATTGAAGGGTTTAATTTCGGCTCTTTTATATTTAATCATTTATATTTGTAATAAAAATGATCAAACGAAAATGTGCGCTACATTAATCACGTGTTAATAAAATTAGTGCAGTTAGTATAATGAATTTGCGTTTACGCCTTACTCTCACCAGTTCAGTTGTTTTGGTGCTAGAGTGTGTGTTTTATCTGTGTTTTTTGTGATTCGCAGCCAAATTTGAGCTCCTTTTTACTGAAGCAGAGCGTGTCCAACTTTGCTCTCAACTCACGAACCCGCACTCGTCCAGGTGCCCGCTGCCAAATACATATATACTATAAAGTTTATGCATTACGGAAGTGTAAATTGCTAAATCATGTACTGTAATTTGTTGAATTATTAACAATTAAAGTATACTACCTACCATACTTTTGGACTCTTGAATCTCGATCATAAGTCTAGGACTACTGAATGCATATATATATATATATATATATATATATATATATATATATATATATATATATATATATATATATATATATATATATATATATATACCATATATGTACCATATACTAAATAAATGTTCTGGAAGCAGTCACTCTGAGACATAAGACCTTCAGCCTTCTTTCAGCCCATCATCTGGGTTAAGCCTGAACCTACTGTATGCCATGTTAAAGCACCTCCAAGATTTATAGACCTCCGTTGTGTAGTTCCAATATGTTAGGAGTCGGATGACACATTTGCTCTTGTCTGCTTATAAGCCAGTCTGTCTCCCATGCAGGGGCTTCCGGAATGACAGCGCTATATAGAGAGACAAAAATGATAGTTTTCATTGGCACAAACCCAGAAACTATGAAGTGGGGTGAAGTGAGGGGGGGATAGAGCATAGAAAAATATATTTCCTCTACTTCTCGTCTCCAGAGAAGGGAGGTCTTATTATCCGTCCGCATTTGCATGATGAGAAACCACAGCTCATATTCATCTTAGTAAAGTTGTAATAAATGATTTCAACAGCATTATCATCAATTTTACGCAGGTGCGCTTGTGGAAATCACTCACTTCAATCAAAAGGGTTCCCGCTCTGAACGTACGGCACCTCATTTTTTACTATCATTTACACCTATTTCAGGAATTGAGAACAAGAGAAAAAGAAAGATGGAGAAAGAAAAAGGAGAGAGAAAAAAAAAGAGAGGTGATGTTGAGGTGTAGGTCGTTATGGGGCAAATACAGCTTTTGTGTTTACAAAATTACAAATACATATGAACTTCTATGAAAATTTGCAATAGATACAGTTGGAGCAAGGAAAAAATTATTTGTACCACTTATGAAATTTCCAAAATTTTATGATTGTCTTAGGAGATCAAGTTCAGTTAAGGTCTTACCCAGGTTACACACATTAGCTTTTTGCATATGAATAAATATCAACTTTGAACATACATACATATAGTGTACATACATTATCTATATATATATATATATATATACATGTATATTGCCAAAAGTATTGGGTCACCTAGTCATAAGTATCGTATGTCCTTTTAAAGCATCACATTCTACATTTGTCCCAATTTGCTCTAATAATTCTCTCCACTCTTCTTGGAAGATCCACTAGATTTTGGAATGTGCTTGTGGAGGTTTGTGCTCATTCAGACACAAGGTTGTTAGTAAAATCAGGTGCTGATGTAAGTGAGATGAGGGAGGGCAGTGAGCGTTACACTTCATCATAAAGGTGTTCAATATGGTTTAGATCAAAGCTCTAAAGCAGGAGATCTTCCACTCCAAACCATGCAGCGCATATCTTCATGGAGTATGCTTTGTGCACTTGGGTATTGTCATGCTGGAACAGGTTTGGGTCTTCTAGTTCAAGTAAAGGGAAAATTTCATGATACTGCATCCAAAGATTTCCTATAAAATTGTGTGTTTTCAGCTTTGCGATAACAATTTGAGAAAGAACCACATATGGCTGGAGAAGTCAGGTGACCCAATACTTTTGGCAATATAGTGTACAGTATATTGTAGAGTATACAGTATGTGTGTGTATGTGTGTATAGTACATTTTGTCAGTACCTGAATTTAGGTGTTATACACACATGAAAGGATTTGAACTAAATGAGATTCCATTAAAACCCATTGTTCAGTTTGCTGTTGCCTTAATGGTTTATGTAAAAACTTTCTTTTGGCTTCTCCCATTAGGGATCGCCACAGCGGATCATCCGTATTCATGATCCGCATGTTCGATTTGGCACATGTTTTTACACTGGATGCCCTGCCTAACGCAACCCTCCCCATTTATCCTTGCTTGGGACCGGGGATCGAACCCGGGCCACAATGGTGAGAGCGCCGCATCTTAACCACTAGACCACCAGGAACCCTACTAGCCTGGTGTCCATACTGTTTGCAAATGCACTGTATGGACAGGTAGTTTGCGCTCAGCTCTTCATTACATCACATACTATTACTCTTTATTGGGTTAGAGGTTCTGTGCCAACCGCTGTATTTTTTATAGGTTAGCTTGTATATAGTTTGGTAAGGTTTTTTTTTTTTATTGGCATCGTATTAGATTCCACCTTCGCTATTTGCACATGTACTGTTTGCATTTCATTGATCTTAAGTTCTGATTATTTTCTTTTCTTTCAGCTTTTAATTGTAAATAGTAATTTTAATGATTCTTGTCATTTGTATTACACATAAATGAAAGTAAGTAAGCAGAAACTAAAGATACTACTGGGTCTTGTTTTTGTGCTTTTAGATACCATCATAAATACAACACATTATACCCATTTGCCTTTTTAGGGGTAAAGGGGCTTTTTGCTTTGTCACATGTACATAAAAGCACAGTGAAATTCTTTCTTTGAGTTTCTTAGTGATGTTAGGAAGCTGGAGTTAGACATCATACAGTGCCCCTGGAGCACAGAGGGAGGTTAGGGGCCTTCCTCAAGAGCCCAATAGTAGCATCTTGACAATAAAGGGCTCATTTTAGAAATGTATTTCAGCTGTGCTCAATCCTGATCCAGTGAATTTAAATTTTCCAATTCAAATGAATTTCATTGTATATGATAAAGCCATAAAAAACTTTCTATCGGCTTCTCCCATTAGGGGTCACCACAGCGGATCATTCGCATGTTTTTACGCTGGATGCCCTTCCTAACGCAACCCTCCCCATTTATCCGGGGTTGGGATCAGCACTAAGAGTAGCTGAGGTTGGTTTCCTGACCGGGGATCAAACCCGGGCCGCAGCGGTGAGAGCGCCGCATCCTAACCACTAGACCACCAGGGACCCTATTGTATATGATAAAGCCATAAAATGATATAAACCCCGTATCTTAGCCTTCATATCGTGGCAACAAATTAAATTATGTTTGTTATTGTGAATTTGCAAGTGTGAACTCGTGTCAGTAAATCCTCCTGACATTTTACCAACCTTTGCTCAGGTATAAATCATTTGATTAAGTCATTGCACAGTGTCATTTTTCACCTGTGAATATGGAGTAGACCGACTTTGTTGTATTAGCCACCAAAAAAACATTATACATCATTAACATAGAGCATATTTAATGACGATGGGTCAGTGTTCAGATTAGAGTGAAAGTATGTCTTAATAAGCTCTTGTAACTATATAATGAGTTACCATCATACTCATCAATTAGTGTTTTCGTAGCTCATTACACAATAATTAGAACAGCACTATCTTGTTTCTCTCATTATCCTGTGACAATGCATCTGCTTCTACCTTGCAGTTGCTTGGCAATGCTCAGTTTTTACCCCTGAAACGACATCCTGTTGTTTGGCACATCTATATATAATGCTGATCATAATTAAATAAGAGTAACATGCAGTTCAGGGAATGTAAGCTGCATGCACTATACCTGAAGCAGAGATGGCAAAAGTACACACATGCTTCAGTCAAGTAGAAGTACAGAAACTTTGGTAAAAGTTGAAATACTGACTACACTTTTTCACTCAAGTTAAAGTAAAGAAGTTTGGGCTTTAGTAAAAAAGTAGTCATTACTTTTACCTGTTTAAGTGTCATGCTGGTAACTGGACCTCACATCATATTAATATATTAATACAAAAAAATTCAATTTTTGTTACCTAATGAATGTAACCAGGCTGAACATTTACCATATAGAACACAAGCAGAGACAAAATGGTGATGAGCAGATGATCAGAAATGTCTCTGTTCTCAGTCATGTTTACATCGCTGACTCCCTCTCTTTTATTATTGTTAGCATACTTCCACCTTGCTTGTTGTTAGCTTCGTAGGCTAGCCTACATCTGTGGTGCCAAGTAATGATACACCAATTGTAGATCGAAAAAGCCGTGAATATTGATCATGTCATCGAATAGGTTTGATCTTAAGTAGTAGAATGTACAGATATTTGTCTGAAAAATGTTATGTTCTCCTACATACGTTGTGCAGTGCATTACACAGGACGCAGAATTGAGTAGTTTATTGAGACATTGATCATCTCATGAGTCCTCTGGTCCGAGTCATTCGTTCTTTTGTCACATGACTTCCCTAGATGCTTTGCAGATATATACTGTACATATATAAAATATTGGAACTATAGTCAAAGTTTGTGTATGTACTGATGTGGGATCTGCTTATTAAAAACGTAACATTTATTTTATTTATTTATAAAATGTATTTTATTTTATTTCTGATCAAAATAACGAAATGAACTAAATGACTCAAAAAAAGATTTGAACGAGATTCAAAGAACCAAGTCTCAAAAATGACCGGATCTTCCAATCAGCATATTGTTAGTAGCTAGTTAGTAGTGCTCTATTTCGCCCCCTAGTGTGAACTTATCAGATTTTTTAGGACAGGTATGCTTCAAAAGAAGCTATTCATTTAGCACATGGAGTCTAATTATGAAATTATGATGTCATAAATTATGACATTTAGCAGACATAATAATCAAGAGCAACTTACATTTATCTAAAACACTGCGAAGTTTAGGGATAAGGGTGTTGTTCAAGGGCTCAGGATTGGCAGATTGGCACTGCTGGGATTCGACCTCATGACCTTTTGTTCAGACGTACAACACTTTAATCATTTAGCTACATTTTCCTAAACCCAAAATCTGCCTGCAAAATATCCCTTGCATAATATTATCCATATTACCCAAAAAGTAAGTCATATCATTTCTAAAAGCTGTAAAAAAAATTCTAATAATGAATATATTATAACCAAATGAAAGTGTAAAAGCCATTAAATGTTGCAAAAAAAAAAAAAGGAAAAAAATTGTAAAAGTGCCTAACAGTTCCTAACTATTCTAGAGTTTAGAATGCGTGATTTGAATGTTATATAATAAAGTACATTTGAAAGGCTATTTATACAGATTTGAGAGGACTTTTAGGCCCTATCCATGACTGATTGCCCATAGGTTAGTTTTCAGGTGTTTCCTGAAATGTTTTTTCATCCACTTATAAGCTCATGCTGGTTTTAGTTGTATAAGCATACATGAAGCGCTGGTAGCTGTCTAAAAATTCAAGAGGCTTTTCCTTTTTCTCCTTTCACTAAGAGAGAGTGAGAGTGAGAGATAGAAAAGAGAGAGAGAGAGAGAGAGAGAGAGAAAGAGAGAAAGAGATAGTGCTAATGGCTGTGAATAATGACCCTCTCCTACTCACAATCAAACATTCACAGGTGGAGAAACAACAGTTAAGTGTGCAAGCAAAAAAGACTGACCTTAGAATAAAACGCATCATTATCCCCGGCCCCTCAGATCATATTTCAGTTCGCTTTAAAGTGCAGAACAGGAGAAGACCAAACGAGGTTACATTCTCAGATTAAGAGGGGGAAAAGTAGCATACTTGGATATAGTATTGTATTATTTGTGTGTATGGATGTAAACAGCTGCTGATTGTACAGTACAGGATTTAGGCTGCTAATAAAATAGCATATTTATTTACAAAAACAATAGAATACAATAATTTCCTTTATTTATATGCATTATATATATATGTATATATAATCAATAATGATAGTAGTTATTAATGATGCCTTAATATATATATATATATATATATATATATATATATATATATATATATATATATATATAGAGAGAGAGAGAGAGAGAGAGAGAGAGAGAGAGAGAGAGAGAGAGAGAGTATTAGTAAAAGATCTACAAGTATTTAGATACTCACATTTTGTATATATATATATATATATATATATATATATATATATATATATATATATATATTTCTTTACAACAATTCAACTAATCACTACAGTAATTGCATAGTTGCAATTAAAGTGCAACAGGTTAAGCCAAGTTTATTTGTAGCATTAAAAACAAATCAATTAAAAAGATTACTTGACAGTAAATATGATGAAAAAAACAATTCCATTAGTGTCCTGTTGTCTTCGGCGAACATCCTGGCTGTGCTGTAACTATCATGTCTTACGAAAAAACATCCGCATTTAACCGGATGTAATTGTGTAACAAATGAAGCCTCTGTAAAGAGTTTTGCAGTAAACACACTGCTTTCGTCTCAGACGGTAATGAGAAACAAAAGTACGCCAGTCTTGAGACAGACGTTGGAAGCTCGGCTGCAGCACTGATTGGATCAGTGTGTTGCGTTCTGTGTGTGTGTGTGTGTTGCGTTCTGTGTGTGTGTCTGTGAGTGGTGCTGTGCCGTGTAGAAACCCTTGCTGCTGTGGGCAAACGAACGGGGAGCTCACGAAGGCAATCACGCTGAGCCTCCTGTAATTGGGTTTTAACACGGGGGAACAATAGCATCTCCCTCACTGTTTTTGTCACTGCTCCAAAACCGCATTACCGCGTACCGAGGACACCTCCACATCATTTCTTTGGGTCTTGTAATATAGCGGAGGAAATGGGCGCGCTCGTTCTCCGGCACGCTGCCTTGGCACGGTGATCAGGCGCGAGGAAGTAGCTTCACATAGCGTGTCTTCATTAAAGTGTCATCCCCATTATTTGGCTCCTATCTCAATTAGCACTAGCTTTAATAAAGGGTTCCTTTCTGTCTCTCGCTCCCTTGCTCTCTCTTGCTCCCTTCCTCTCTCTCTTTTTCAGTCTTCCTGCCTTAATTGTAGCTGCTTGTTTGGAGTGAGAGAAGATGAAGCCTGGTGGCTCGATATGGAGTGTGAGGGGTGAGACAACACTGGTGTGTCTGCGCGAGCAGCTTTCTTCTTCACTCTTCGGTCTGTTTTTCTCTCTTTCTCTTTTTCTGTCCCCCTCAGAGAGCAATTAGACCTGGTCGCCTTCAGCTGAGCTGTGAACGCAGGCGCCAGCTTTTTCCCTGTAATCTGGGAAAGTACTGCACCGCTACACTAATACAGGCCACACTGGGACTGTGTGTGTGTGTGTGTGTGTGTGTGTGTGTGTGTGTGTGTGTGTGTGTGTGTAAGAAATAGAGAGAGACTAAACGAGGGACCACCTTTACTTTTCCTTGCCTGTAGAGAGAAGGGTTCATTTAAGCTTTGTAAACCTATATAAAGCTACAGGCAGGAGATCATACCACTCCCACTCTGAGGAAGGTCTCTTGGTATTACCATACACTCGTTCTTTTTTTTGTTCCCCATTTCAAGGGCCGCTGTTTTATATTTAGCCCAGCCCTGTGGCTGACGAGGGCTCTGCGATCGGTAATTCACCGCATACATTTGCACTGTGCGAGTGTGACATTGGTTGACAGGTCCTGCGTGTACGTAGGTGGGGACGGCCCAGGATTTTCGGCGGCTGATCTCTCGAATCACACTCTAATTGGGGGATATTAAACTAGCCATCCCTCTTAGCCTTTGGGAGGCCGATCCATATCCAGGCAGCATATCAGTATACTCCAGGCATGCTGGATCCTACACTCAGGCTTAAAAGCATACAGGTGGAGGTAAAGGGGCTTTTTAACTGTCACATGTACAGTACAGCTTAGTGTAATTCTTTCTTCGCATATTCCAGTGTTAGGAAGCTAGGATCAGAGTGCAGGGTCAGACATGATACAAAACCCCTGAAGAATACAGAGTTAAGGGGGTTTGCTCAATGCCCGGGAGTGGCAATACTGGGACTTTAGTAGAGCTTTAACCACTAAGCTACCACAAGACAGGCACCTGCATAAAAAGAAATACGGGTAGAAAGTTACATTCAGTCCTATACATGCACACCACATATATGCACATGCCAAGTAATTAACTTCACTTATAAATGTCATGTCAAAACACACAGTGTACATACACATGTAGATACAACACACCACCCCCTCAACCACTCCCACACACTCATATAGGATATACACATAAAAATAGATAGAGAAACACACACACACACACACACACACACACACATGTATATGCATTAACATTTACTTTGTCTACAGACATGTCAACTCACATATACTGTATATACACTCACATACAAGAGCTTCACACACATACACACAGGTGGTTCCAAACATCGGAACAAACACATGCAAAGTCAAGCTAGATAAATAAACTAATATATAAATGTGGCACAATTATGATTTTCTGAACCTATAACTGTATAGTGGTTAATATGCAATCTGTGTCCCCATTTGGAGAACTGAAAGTAGGCGTGGCCTAAAATGGCTCAAAATTAAATCTACAGTGATGACCCTAAAATGACAAAAACAACAAATAGAAACAAATAGTTTTTTTGAAACATAACTATTTTGATTTGTTTACTGAGAATTTTAATTTTTTACTAATTATTTATTTTCCCCATTTGGGAATCTGCCTGGCTTCCATGCCAGAAAGGTGAAGGTATCATATGCTTCCTCTAGGACATTTGAAAACAGCCAACCATGCTTTACCCAGAAGGCCACAGTTCACTACTGTTTCTTTAAGGGCTACTTTTGCTCCATCTGACTCTTCGTCACTGACAGACATTTTGTCATTATCAGGATTTGATCTTGCGGTCTCCAGATGATACAGTGAAAGATCTGCTGATCATGAGTAAAATACATAAACTCCTGACTTCATTTGAGTTTATAATTGGTCTCAACTTTGTGCCTTGTAGAACTTTCTATCTCAAAAACTATCCTTTTCCGAGCATTGTTGTCTTTCCAAATTAAGAAATCGTTTAACTGATAAAAAAACAGATATCTAATAATATATAATCAGATTCCTTTTAGATATTGAATTCGTTACATTCCAGAAAGAGCAAGAATGTCCTTTGTGCATCAAATGGGGTCATTTATGAATCATTTGATTATAATGGCATGCATGCAATGGTGTAAAGTACTTGAGTAAATGTACCTAGTTACTGAACTTAAGTAATTTTTCAGGTACTTTCTAGTTTTACTGAGTATCACAAATTTAAGCAACTTTTACTCTCCACTCAACTACATTCATGATTCAATGTATGAACTTTTTACTCCACTATATTTGAATTGACAATGACTTTTAACAATTACATTTGGCACGAAGCAAAGGTGTCATTAAGGCTCAACACTTCCCCACCTACTGTAAATCTTCTGCCTGTTAGTGACTTTTTAGCACCGCTGGCCTCATTATCAGTCCAAAATAACTTAAATAAATTTTATTTAAGAACCAGCTTTTGTTGAACAGTCAGCTCTGAATATTTTATTTGACATTTAGTGAGTAAATTATTTACTTCATTTTTATTTTTCCATTGAGTACTAATGGTTCTTCTACTTTTTTGGCTAACATGTTTTTACTTTGTTTCATTCTGGCATTATGAAGAGGCTGTTTTTGGGACTAGTGCAATTAGAGCCTATGTTCAATATCAGTAAAATACTCAAGTACTGTTAAATCAGACTTTTACTTAAGTCTTATTGGAATTGGTGACTTTAAGAATGATTTTCTCTTTACACCTCTGCCTGCATGATTTTACAGTAAGTTTTTTGTAGTAGTGTAAATATATATATATATAGCTTTATAGGGGTGAATCCATACATACAAGCATATTTCTAGCATTTTGTACAAAACAATAGCGGAAAAAAAGGTTTAGCAATGTTTTTTTATTTTTTTATTTATTCACTTTCTACATCCATCCAAGACACAAAATTCACACACACACACACACACACACACACACACACACACACACACACACACAGACACACACACACACACACACACACACACACACACACATTACTCTACATACAAAAGAACTCACCCCGACACATCCACAGTATTTAGCCGCATTTAAAAGCAAACAGAAAGAACTTTGACGAGACAAAAACAGTCGCTGCACTCAGGACCCTTTGGATTTTGTTTCCTGATAAAGCTGTCCAATATTAATGCATATACAAGACCCATCAGGCCCACGTGCTGATGCCATGCTGCTGTTTGCTGAGCTGCTGCTTGCTGTGCTGTGAGGCCGCAGTGCATTTCACCGCTCTGCATGCATGTCTCTGGGGAGAATCGTGAATAAATATCAGCAACAAACATGCTCTCTCAAAAACAACAACCATTACTGCTATAATAGCTCGTGTCATACAGGTATGACACTGCTGTCGAGGTTTATCCTCTTCCTCCTCCCCCTCATTCTCAGAGCAGTGGGAAAACAACACGCTTACTCAGCAGATTTGGATAGATTTAATGTATATTTTAGAGGAAATAAAAGGTAAAGCTACAGTGTCAACAGTGCCATGTTGTATTGTAATCTAAAGCATTTTAATGGATTTTATGAGTCAGTATTGTACAATAATTCATATATTTATTGTTTATAATTTGAGTTCTGTTGTTCATTGCAGAAACAACATTTGCTGACAATTTTTTATAAAGGACAGAAATCTTATATAAACATGTAATTAATACACACTGTGCATTGAGGTGTGTAGTTTGATATGGAAAATACATGTAATTAGTAATTATTGGTCAGAGGGTATTGATTTCTGGAACAGTGGAGTTCAGATAATAGTTTTATCATTGTGTATAGTTTTTATAGTACTAGCTTTTACAGGGACTCGTATGGCAGATGTTCTACATCAACATAAACGTGTGCAATTCATTTTTTTAAATTGGCAATTCTACAGTGTTAGTGTTCTGTAATGCTCAGATTTTAAGTTCTACTTTAAGTACTTTTAATACTACTTTAATACTAATTCTACTTTTAGTACTTTATTCAGTATTTGCAGTTTTTTGCAAAAAACTTCATTTTTATGACACCAAGAAAATGAAAAAAAGAGTGGCTGGTGAGGGAAATTATTACTTATAGACTCTGTGGCCATTCAAATGTTCCACAACATTAAATTGGTAAAAAAAAAATTAACTTGGCTTCCTTGTTATTGCATTAAAAAATAACATTGGGAGATTGTTGTGGTAGTTGTGTACTTCATTGTGGTTGTTGTGTACTTCATAAAAAATATATTCCTACATTATACAGACAAAAGTTTGTGGACTCCTGACTGAAAGATTGGCATTTTCTTTTTAAACATCCCATTCCACATTTAGTCACTCTTTGTTGCTTTAATAATGTCTAGTCTTTTGTAAATGGAGTGAAGTGTGTTTGTGGAGATTTGTGCTCTTTAATACAGTCAGGTACACATTAAATCAGTGCACATTAAATCAGTAAAATCAATAAAATCAGACGTAGGGTGAAGAGGATTGGGTTGCGTTCTATATCAGCCCAAAGGCTTTCAATAAGGTTGAGGTCAGCAGTAAGGTTGAGGTGAGCAGCTTAAGATCTTCCACTTCAACCAGGGCAAACCTTATCTTCATAGAACTTGCTTTGTGGAAGGCCTGCTGGAAACAGGTTTAGTTCTCCTAGTTCAAGTGAAGGGAAAATTCTAGCGTATCCGAAAACATCTTATACAAACAGCTTGCGGAGAAGAAACACATGACTGGGAAAGTCAGGTGTCCCAATACTTTTGTCCATCTGGTGCATATTATTAAACTTCAAAAAGTTAATAAAGACCTACTCTCATTTTAATGGTTAAAAATAGCCTGATATAAAGGGATGTAGTAGCATTGGATGAAAAATAGGTTTCACAAACTAACGAGGTCTCTATAATCTAATCATGATTTACAACCTAATGATGACAAAGTGTCGGGGTTTGATCAAAAGATTGCTTGGCACAGTGACAATTTGGGATACACAAAAATAGCTTTAATAGCGATTGATTTATTATTCAAGGTCACGTAGTATATGGTTGAATATGTATATATTTGAATGGAAAAACTAAAAAAATAAATAAATACTTTTTTTTTTTTCCTCTATTATATACAGGATACATAGAGTGTTTTTAAGAAGGAATAATTCCTGCTTTTACTGCAGAGGTCAAGGTTTTCCCACAAAGCGGTTATATACAAACACAGGTCACAGTAATCATGCAGTCAGTGTCTTCCTCTATATAAGACTATAACATGCTTTTGTGTGCACACACACACACACACACACACACACACACACACACACACACACACACACACACACACACACACACACACATTGCATTAGAGGGTCAATCCAATTTAGTGGGTGTCCCCCCACCGGAATAGACCAAATTCCTGGCATAGGAAGGACATTTTAATACAGAAAACATTTCACCAAATCAAGCGTCTTTTCGTTCTGTTCCTCTGCAGTGGTGATCATTCAGCTTGTTTTACTTTCACATAGAAAAAGCAGTTAAAAGAAAGTAATGATGAAAAATAAAACTGCATTGAAAAGACAAAAGTAATTTATTAGTGTAAGCCTGTACTCCCCCCGACACACACACACACTTTTGCACATATATTAAAAAAGGCTGGATATTTATTAATATATTATATACCAGGAATGGGAATGGGAGTTGTGAGATGCGTAATTGCAGCGTTGGAAACATTCCTCCAAGGACTCAAGGCCATATTAAAAGGGAAAACTTGAGACATGTTTGTGATAATATTGCTAATAAATCTCAGAGCTGGGCCTCGGACTCCTTGACGTTCACAGTAACGTGGCAGTTCATCTTGGTGGGGCCTCCAGGATTTAAGATTGGCCACAAACAATCTGAGTGGCACCGGATTTCGTAGGGACACGTGCGTCTCGCTATCCCCATAAATCTCCACTTTCTCCTATGCAAATGATGCAGGGTTTTAATTGATAATTTCTCACATAGGACGGCTGTGTGGCGGACGGGAGGGTCCTAATGAGACGGAGAAGGGGGGACAGCCTAGAGCATTCACTTTACGGCCAGAATGAGCGATCGCTCAGGGAAGTGGGGTAATTATTTAGCTCAGTGTGTGTTTGTGTGTGTGTGTGTGTGTGTGTGTGTGTGTGTGTGTGTGTGTGTGTGTGTGTGTGTTTCTATATAGGCGAATATGAGAGAAGTGCTCTGCTTTTTAATAATGAGTATGTGATAGTGTTTTATTTTGAGCGTCTTCTTGCAATATATATATTTTATACTCAAACACATAGATACACTAAACATGCATCTAAAACATAAATACAATAGAAAACAGTGATGTGTGTATGACAGTAATATAAGAATTGACACACACTTATACTGGAAGTCTTTTTGTTCCACAAAATTTAGAGTCACAATACGAATAACAACGAAACAAAATAATTAATTCATCCATTTATTCGCAGAAAAACAAACTTTTCTGCAACACAATCGAACATTAAATATTACTTCTCTAAACTACATAATTTAACAAAAATTAGGGCTGCAATTGACGGCACAATTGGTAAAACCAAGTACATCAACGATCTAAAGTCATCCGTCAGAGTGAATTTACTGGCAAGTAAATAAATAAATAGAAACAAAAGTGAATGTAAATACATGGAATATTAATTGAGGGTTATTTTCTTTTAAAAAATGTATTTCGGCTAATTCGAAACCTTGTAGTGAAAAAAACAGGGTGTACAGACACATCAGTACACCCTGTTTTTTTCACTACAAGGTTTTCACTACAAGGTTTCCCCTGCAAAGGGGAGATTTGGAACTTACAACACACTCCACACATACAGCTGGAGTTTAACTACACAGTTCCTGCTCTGATCCACACCTGTTCCAGGCCTTAACCTCACCATTATAATGACAGTTTCATTTGATTTCATGCAAATAATGGGCCGGGATGGAGCAGATCAAAAATTAATGTTCAACTTTTGGAAGCCGACATGAATTATTAAGGATGATTAATTCTTAATGACGGATGTCAAAAAATCAGCACCTCCCGCTAATTCTCGTAAAGCCACTTTATAGCACAGGGCTGCGGTTATGAAGCGGCCGAGAGGCGGAAAGACTCGACTCGCCTCGTCTCGACTGTTTGCTCTGATACAGTAAAATGTCTCTCTGTTCTTTTCCTTTCTGTGTTTGCTTTTGGCTAAAATGGGAGTCGTGGGTGAAATGATTGGTCTACAAAAACCTGTTTTTTTCCCTTTTCTTTCTAATGTGTGTAAGACAGTGGGAGTGGGAGAGAGAAACAGCGAGTGTGTATGAGAAAGAAACAGAGAGAGAGAGAGAATAGTGTGGGAATAGTGTTTTATGCTCTGTTTATGTTGACCTGAGCTGAACAGGCTTTCGGAAATAGCTTGGGATTTAAAGTGTGTACGGTGAAACAGGATAATCTACACATAAATATTAGTCGCACACTTTTTTGTTGAGATTAGGCCTGAGTTTCAGGAAAAATATACAAAAATAAAAATAAATCATAATTAATTGGTAGCATGAGCATCTCTATTAATCTTTTGACTAGTAGACTTTATGATTACGGGGAAACTGGGCTCAAGCCACTTCATGATGTTCTGCTGATGTGGGTTTTTTTGTGTGTGTGTAATATATAAAATAAACAGGAATAATAAAACATAACACATGTAAACCCACCCACTTTATATTTAAAATAACAGCTTAATATCATAAAACAATTTGAACAATTTGAACAAGGGGGACATTTATAAGAATTACATCCAAAAAAAAAACACACACTTACGCTTAATCTTCCCTAACCCTGGCCTTAAGCCTTTGAGCTGGTGATTTTATTATTCTTTATTTAAAAGTAACCTAAAACATTAGAATATTTCAATCGAGCTGCTCTGACTGTTATAGACACTGGACTATCAAAAACTACAACAAATTAGCATAACAACAACAATATCCATATACACCGTATGCTCCAGGTATCCATATAAATTACCGTATATCTATTTACATGTACTATAGTATCATGTTGCGATTTTTTTTATCATCCTATACTGTATGTACTGATGGGAGTGTGTGTTGCTAATTACTCCGATGTGGAACACATCTGTTGTACATAAAGAGGAGAAAAAGAATCACACGAATCTGTATCGCAGGGTTGCTCGTGCAGCACATGGGGAAGGATAATAAGGCAGGAGAAAGTACACTGAGGTCAAACATGGACCTTTGTGACTAATTGCTTAACAATAGCTCGTTGTGGTTATAAATGCAGCTTTTTTTTTTTTTTTCTTTACTGCTTTATTTCCATTTTAACTTCAAACATCACGTGCAAACATCAGCACGAAGTCCAGCATATGTAATCAGATCGTCGATAATCTGTAATCATGTAGGGATGAAACGGCACGCTGTGTTCGATATGTTGAAAATCTGTACACGATTTTGCATAAGCACAACCAGCACAGATGTATAATGATCCTTTCATGCCAGTAGGGGGAAGAGTGTCCAAAGAAACAGTGGAGATAATGGCATCTCTCAGCAAGCTGAAGAGAAAACCTCTACTGCTGAATATGTTCTCCTGAAGCTTAGAACTTGCTACACTTGTATATGTTGTGCTCCCGATCTCTCAAAAGTAAAAAAAAATTAAATCAAGCGCCATCATGAAAAGCAGTTATTGAATAGGAGATATGACGATATAGAGTGTGTGGGCATACAGGAGATTTGCATTGGCGTAATTATACTATACATATCAATGACGTGTGCATGGAATTTAGATTATAATCCTCATCCAGGATTATAATCTATTATTCCCCAAACTCTGCACTCTGCAGATCAAGGCCTCAGGAGCTGACTAGAGAGTAACCACAACGCCTAACCCTCTCAAGCTTCATGATCGTCTCCAAAGTCCACGTCTGACCTCCGAACTTCCTCCTGCATCATTATCCTTCCTCGTGCGCAGCAGCCTGACACGCTTCTCCTTTTCCTTTTTTTTTTTCAAATTTTCCATGAAAGGGTTCAACAACCGGCGTGTTGTACAGCAGAGTAATTAGCAACGCATGCTCGTATTAATTAGCGCAGAGTGCTCTCGTTTTTATTAAAACGTATCAGGGAGAGATGGGGCGAGAGGCGCGACAATGGAGAGCATTGTTCTCGAGTGGGATTAGAGCACGTCTCTATCTCTGACCTCTCGGCACGACGCGATGGCGGGACAGCAGAACCCGGCTCAACCCTTCATTAAGCATTTTATGCAAATGCTATTTGTTTTATAAGCAAATTAACAGCGCCGATTCGCTGAAAAACAGGTGCTGTGGTGTGAATGCACACTAAATGATGTGATACTGGAGGAATTAATTAGAGCCTGAGCGGTAATTAGATGCAATAATTTGTGTGATTAGTGGCCTATTTAAGAAGCAAGACACACACACGCATACGCACGCACACGCGCGCACGCACGCACACACACACACACACACACACACACACACACACTTCCCTCCACATAACGCTATCCCACACATACTGTCTCTAAATGCTTGGCTGAGAGTGTGGTGTGTATGTGTGTGTGTGTGTGTGTGTGTGTGTGTGTGTGTGTGTGCTGTCCATAACCACACATGGACAGATGAGACGAGATTTCTTTCCCGCACTACCGGAAATGTTTCATTAAAAAACGCTGAGGTGGCCCCAGCTAATTACAAAAGCAAGCTCATGGTAAGGGGCCTCAAAACATCCTTTTTAAAAAAATCTCTCTCTTCTCTTGGCTCGGTGCCGACTGCTTCGAAGAGGGGGGAAAAAAAAGGCCTTTTCAGCTCAAAGCAAAATGAAAGCTATTCATGCAGCACTACTAAATTTGGAAAGGGCTCAAAGATAAAAGACAAACCCCCCCTTTCCTATGTATTATTAAAATCATAAAGTGCATAATTAATTTTTGCAGATGCATTACATTTCTGGGCCTCATTGTAATTCGGTTCGTGGGGTTGCTCCGCATCCTGCTCATGAAGTCAGGTGAAAAAGATGCTCAGCGGAAACTTTTCGCCAAAGTGCGAGAGGATAATCGATGAAATGTGAAGGAGCAATTATTTATTTATTTTTTTTTCGTGCACATGCACAAAATTTATAGTTCACAACAATGTGCACGGTTGGATCTCTTACACACTGTAATCCATTTACACGATGGTTCACTTGGAGCTGGATTGGAAGCAGTTGTTTCAAACCAGAGTGTGAATAGTCTGTTCCTACCAGAGCTTTGTAAATGCAAAAGCACAAAAAAGGCCCTGGCGTGAAATGTGTCTTAAAGAAGCACTGATCCAATCATTCAAACCATAGTTATCCTGGGACTAGCAATGAATTAACAGTATCTGGAAAATATGGAGTATGAGAAAGTATAAGACTTTAGAAATCGAGTTAAAATGTAGAAAACTCTGCCACTAGTCTAATGTATAACTGTAACAGCGTTTGATTGTTGCCACACTGACACTGTGCTTTTGGTCTTATTTAAGTTGTGTTTTTGCACAAATGTTTGCACACTTTATGCAGTCCTATGTGTAGGTCTGCTATTGTATACAGTACTATACAAATATGTTGTTTTATGTTGTCTCACGTAGCACACTGGTCCTGGATGATCATAATTTCATTTGTACTGTACTTCATATGACTGAAATGACAATAAAAGTCAATTTTCTTGCAGCTGCTAATCTTCTAAGCTTGTAAATTTCAATAATTTAATGCATTTAAAACTATTGAAAAGCTCCAAAACTATGATTTATGGAGCATTTTGGTCTGAAAACATATGCAGCAAAAGACTACATACATATGACAGAACATACAGTAAAAAATCCAACCGCAATCAATCACTGGAGACTCATTTATAATCCAACAATGCAAGGTGTAAATGAGGCAAAGTGAAATTGCAGGACGTCATACACTTTATATGCAAATGTTTGTAGACCATAAAATGTATATGTGCTTATTGAACATCCCATACCACATTTAGTTATCATGCTGTTGCTCATTCAGCTCTGAGACTGTTAGTAAAATCAGGCACTGATGTAGGTGAGGAGGCCTGGGGTGCAGTCAGCTTTCCAATTCATCCAAAAGGTATTCAATGTAGTTAAGCAGGCCAATCAAGATCTTCCTCTCCAACCCATGCAAACATGTTCACGGAGCTGGCTTTGTGCACAGAAACATTGACATGGTGGAACAGATTTGGGTCTCCTACTTCACGTGAAGAGAATGAATTCTACTGCATTCAAGGACATTGAATTTGTTCGGGGAAAAACGACATAATGCTGGAAAAGTCAGGTGTCTTAATACTTTGGTGTATATATTGTCTTTGTGTAGGTAGTGGAAATACATTCTGGAAATTGCTCCAGGAATTAAAAAAGAGCAGACACATTTCAAGTATAATTATTTTATATTTATTAGGGTGGTTTTTTTTAGGGTGACTTTTATGTAATTTCTTTGTGTTTTCTGTTTTGGCTAATTCTTAAAATAATTTTTTTTTTTTTTTTTTTTTTATTCAGCCAAATAGCAACAAACCAATGTTACTCAAAAACAAAAGATTTGTCATGTACTCTCCTGCTAATCTGCTAATTTGTTTTCCCCCCTGCATCGCTGCCTAGCATACTGTGATGTTATTTTACTGTCAGAAATATTAAGTGTAATTCAATCCAAATCTGGATTACCAAAGCTTTTAGACTTGTTGGACAAAAGTCCTGTCTGCCTACAATTGACTCTGCTTGGTCTTGTTTTTTGCTTTCTCATTTGGTGTCTGTTTTACACCTGCTCAAGTTTTCAACTCTGCCAAAAGTCGGCAACTACTTAGAAAAAGTTTATAGGTTTTGACCAGTGAAAATGTTATACTCCTCTCATTCTCAATGTAGGAAAATATAAGAAAAACCCTTCTTTGTTTTCCTAATTTTTACATTCTTCAACTCAAGCCACTGCTGAAGCATGTCATGGACAGCAAACATTTCAGACATGTCCACCAACTAAAAAATATGAACTTGCATAGTTGAATTTTAAATGTGTTTATAGTCTAATTACCTCGGTTAATACAGATAATTAAGAAATAAACCATAAATTACATATAATATTAAATGAGATCTCTAATCATATTTTTAAATGCATCTTGTATATAAAAATACCAGAGAACTTTATAATAATAAAGCGGCTAATTGTATTAGTTCCAACATCCACCCAATGTCCAGAGTGACAACTAAAGCAATTAGCATTAATTGGCACACAATTTACTGTATGATTACAGCATTGTTCTGACATTATTTCTGGCTGCAAGGACAGTCATATTTTATGTTCTAACGTGATCATTTTTATATTAATACCTTGCACATGGACTAGAATGTAAACATAGACACTAAATATATAATTGTTTAAAATTGCTTTTAGGAAATCATTTTTTCTAATTTTAAAAGAAGACTTTAATGTGAATGAGAGTTACAACTTTATAAACAGGCAGGCTGTTATAATGTATAAGCTAACTTAATTAATTTGTTTGGTGGACATTTTACAACTTTAAAGCGTTACTACGCTACCAAAGTTGTTGGACAACTAACCATCAGATTCTTTGTGTTTTTTTATTCAGCCAAATAGCAACAAACCAATGTTACTCAAAACAAAAGATTTGTCATGTACTCTCCTGCTAATCTGCTAATTTGTTTTCCCCCCTGCATCGCTGCCTAGCATACTGTGATGTTATTTTACTGTCAGAAATATTAAGTGTAATTCAATCCAAATCTGGATTACCAAAGCTTTTAGACTTGTTGGACAAAAGTCCTGTCTGCCTACAATTGACTCTGCTTGGTCTTGTTTTTTGCTTTCTCATTTGGTGTCTGTTTTACACCTGCTCAAGTTTTCAACTCTGCCAAAAGTCGGCAACTACTTAGAAAAAGTTTATAGGTTTTGACCAGTGAAAATGTTATACTCCTCTCATTCTCAATGTAGGAAAATATAAGAAAAACCCTTCTTTGTTTTCCTAATTTTTACATTCTTCAACTCAAGCCACTGCTGAAGCATGTCATGGACAGCAAACATTTCCAGACATGTCCACCAACTAAAAAAATATGAACTTGCATAGTTGAATTTTAAATGTGTTTATAGTCTAATTACCTCGGTTAATACAGATAATTAAGAAATAAACCATAAATTACATATAATATTAAATGAGATCTCTAATCATATTTTTAAATGCATCTTGTATATAAAAAAATACCAGAGAGAACTTTATAATAATAAAGCGGCTAATTGTATTAGTTCCAACATCCACCCAATGTCCAGAGTGACAACTAAAGCAATTAGCATTAATTGGCACACAATTTACTGTATGATTACAGCATTGTTCTGACATTATTTCTGGCTGCAAGGACAGTCATATTTTATGTTCTAACGTGATCATTTTTATATTAATACCTTGCACATGGACTAGAATGTAAACATAGACACTAAATATATAATTGTTTAAAAATTGCTTTTAGGAAATCATTTTTTTCTAATTTTAAAAAGAAGACTTTAATGTGAATGAGAGTTACAACTTTATAAACAGGCAGGCTGTTATAATGTATAAGCTAACTTAATTAATTTGTTTGGTGGACATTTTACAACTTTAAACGTTACTACGCTACCAAAGTTGTTGGACAACTAACCATCAGATTCTTTTGTGTTTTTTGAACTTCCAATTCCACATTTAGGAACCCTAAACATTTAGGCCCTTTTGGCTGTGTTAATAACCTTAACACTTCTGAGAAGATGTTCCACTAGATTTTGGAGTGTGCTTTTGAAGATTTGTGCTCATTCAGCCACAATGCTGTTAGTAAAGACAGGTGTAGGACACTCAAGATCTTCAACTCCAACCCATGTAAACCCTATCTTCATGAAGCTTAATTTTTGCATTTAATGGTGGAACAGGCTTAGGTTTCATAGCTCAAGTAAAGGAAAATTTCATTCTACCCCATCCAAAGACAATATACAATTGTGATTTGAGTTTGGGCCAGAAAGGTCAGGTGTTCCAATACATGTCCATATATATTGAAAAAATAACTATATAAAAAGTACATTATTAAATAAGCCATCGCTACATTTTACAGTGTGAATGGAATACATTTTAATTTGGTGCCTGGAATGCATGATTGATTAGTTTGTTATCACAGCAGGCCTTGATTTTAGAATTTTTAGAATAAAAAGTATTTGGCCCAAAATGTGTGGACTTGAGATTGTTACATAATACATGATTGTATAAAATGCAGATTTTTTTTTATAAAGTTTCTCTTTTACTGGAACTCTAAAGACCTGTTCACGGCATGATGACAAGGCTTGCCGAGGTTGGTGTAGAAAAATCCAGAGGCTTTGAAATCAACCCCTATGAACACCTTTGGGATGAGTTAGAACACCAACTACACCGGACCTCCTTGTCCAACATCAGTGTTGAACCACACTAATGAATTTGTAGGTAAATGAGCACAAATCCCCACCAACCCACTCCGAAATGTAGCTAAAAACAAAAAAAAAAAGAAAGGAAACTAAAAGTGGTGGCAGAAGGAATCCTGCTCTCAGATTAAAACTATTGAGCTCTTTTTTTGGCAGTAAAGTAACATCATAGCAGACGCTTGTTCTGTGGGTGAGGCTGAAATTAATCTCCATCTCGTTGCCAAAACCGTGGGGACGAGGAAGAGCAGATTGTGCACTGCTTAGCCTCCATTTATGATTACACCACTCTCTTTCTGTTTTCGGGATAACAGGGCTAAGGCTGTGTTGGATTAAGATGCGTGGATGAAAGTTCAGAGCATTGAACACGTTCCCATGAATTGAATTGGAACAAAAAGTCATACACAAATTATTATTGGAAAACTAAATTTGGGAATAAGTACAATAGGAGGGGGTTAATTTGCAATAAAGCATCTCTGTCTATCATATAGAGGAAGGGGGAAAGAAATCGGGGTATAAGTACAGGACAGCATAAAATACACACAAAAAATATATAAAAAGATCTGGGAATAAATGAGTGTTAAAAAAAAAAAAACAACAACAAACTAACAAAGACAAATAATTGTAAAACAAATCTGTGTAGGAGAGGATAGATAAACAATAAATATTCTCTTTATCTCATACTGAGATATATAAACAAACAAACAAACAAACAAACAAATAAATAAATAAACAAAAATAAATAAATAAGCAAATAAACCCACAATTAGAAAAGATCTGGAAACAATTAAGATTCAAAACAAACAAACAAACAAACAAACAAACAAACAAACTAACTAACTAACTAACAAACAAACTAACTAACTAACTAACTAACTAACTAACTAACTAACTAACAAAACCCCCATAAATTATTTAGGATAAATTCACGATAAAGGATCTCTGTCCTATATCTATAATCTATAATCTCTATCTATCTATCTATCTATCTATCTATCTATCTATCTATCTATCTATCTATCTATCTATCTATCTATCTATCTATCTATCTATCTATCTATCTATCTATCTATCTATCTATCTATCTATCTATCTATAATAAAAAAAGACCAACAAACAAAGAAACAATCTCAGTGCGTTTGATGGTGGATGAGGTTTAATGTAAGTTCAGGTAGAGCACTCGGAGCAATCAGGTCCTTTATGAAGAAAAGTCGTGTACCTGCTGTAATTGTGGAATAACAAGAGAAACCTAAGGGGTGTAATTTGTCTTCCACTGCATTAAGAAGGAAAAAGCGAAGAGGAAACAACATGTATTGCACTTTTCTTTAATGACCACCTCCATACCTCCCCTTCTGTCTCATTCCACCGGAGGAAGCAAACTTTGAACCTGGCTTCAGGTTGCCTTGGTAAAAACATAAATTGCATTAAGAGCGAAAAGCATCAATTTTTGCGGTATGAAACCGCGAGTTAATGAAGAAACAAGCCCATGATAAAGATTCGGGGGAAACCTCCATTAAATGACTTGAGAACTTTTGTAGCTCGGGTGTAGGAATTTTTTGCTGCATGATAATCAGCGTCCGCCGTTGAACATGCTCCCGGTAGAAAGGGTTTGCTTTTTTTTTTTTACTGGAAAATTCATATTCGATTCTTATACATGAATTAGAAGAAGGCTACGGATGAAGCTCATCAGAGCCTGCAGCACATGTATTATTAGCAATAATATAATTTCAGCTATTAGTCCTCCATCCTGAATATCCATCACCAACACCTCTGAGCTCTGAAATTATACTGTGTGTGAGAAAATAGAGTTGGACTTCTGACATATTTCTCGCCGAAGCTAGGATGAAGCAGGTCCATTTCCATTCAGATTATCTGTGGCAGTGTGGTAGTATGGAGCAAATTAAAATTCACCGGGAAAAGAAAAAGAAGGAGGGGGGAAGTGAATAAAAGAAAAGATTATGCATATTATACCTCCCTCCTGTTTTCTTGATTAATCTCAGTCGGGGTCAGTGTTTTATCAGGAATAGGAAATATTTTATGGGGAAAAACTCATGGCCTTGCCTCATGCTGTTCCCTGATTTTGTGCCCTGCTTGTTTCTCGGGAATGTTATCTAGCTGGTAAACATACAGGGATTATACTTATTCTGATGACGAGCCGAATACGCAGCTCAGAAAGCCGGCGTGAAAACAACGCTATTTGCGATGCACAATGTATACATTCAGCAATTATACTATGTGTCAACAGTAAATGGTGTCTGGATTCGCATCTAACCACTCGAGCTTATGAATAAAACAACAGCTGTTCTTTGCTTCATATTCATCCAAATGGCTTGGTATTTCATATTCTTTGATAAAGTGTACCATCTAAAAGTGAAATACTTTATGACTGTTCAAATATTTGCTGTGAAATGAATCTTAGTCTAGTAGCATTGCCAACAACAATTCTTGCTTTTAGTTCACTTCAGTGTAATGGTATGTGTCCACCCGTTTCACTGCCTCTATCTCTAGCTGTTTTTATTATTATTTTCAGATTCGGCTCCTCTACAGGGAGTGCAGAATTATTAGGCAAGTTGTATTTTTGAGGATTAATTTTATTTGAGGATTTAATTTGAACAACAACCATGTTCTCAATGAACACAAAAAACTCATTAATATCAAAGCTGAATATTTTTGGAAGTAGTTTTTAGTTTTAGCTATTTTAGGGGGATATCTGTGTGTGCAGGTGACTATTACTGTGCATAATTATTAGGCAACTTAACAAAAAACAAATTCATACCCATTTCAATTATTTATTTTTACCAGTGAAACCAATATAACATCTCAACATTCACAAATATACATTTCTGACATTCAAAACCAAACAAAAACAAATCAGTGACCAATATAGCCACCTTTCTTTGCAAGGACACTCAAAAGCCTGCCATCCATGGATTCTGTCAGTGTTTTGATCTGTTCACCATCAACATTGCGTGCAGCAGCAACCACAGCCTCCCAGACACTGTTCAGAGAGGTGTACTGTTTTCCTCCTTGTAAATCGCACATTTGATGATGGACCACAGGTTCTCAATGGGGTTCAGATCAGGTGAACAAGGAGGCCATATCATTAGATTTTCTTCTTTTATACCCTTTCTTGCCAGCCACGCTGTGGAGTACTTGGACGTGTGTGATGGAGCATTGTCCTGCATGAAAATCATGTTTTTCTTGAAGGATGCAGACTTCTTCCTGTACCACTGCTTGAAGAAGGTGTCTTCCAGAAACTGGCAGTAGGACTGGGAGTTCAGCTTGACTCCATCCTCAACCCGAAAAGGCCCCACAAGCTCATCTTTGATGATACCAGCCCAAACCAGTACTCCACCTCCACCTTGCTGGCGCCTGAGTCGGACTGGAGCTCTCTGCCCTTTACCAATCCAGCCACGGGCCCATCCATCTGGCCCATCAAGACTCACTCTCATTTCATCAGTCCATAAAACCTTAGAAAAATCAGTCTTGAGATATTTCTTGGCCCAGTCTTGACGCTTCAGCTTGTGTGTCTTGTTCAGTGGTGGTCGACTTTCTGCCTTTCTTACCTTGGCCATGTCTCTGAGTATTGCACACCTTGTGCTTTTGGGCACCCAGTGATGTTGCAGCTCTGAAATATGGCCAAACTGGTGGCAAGTGGCATCTTGGCAGCTGCACGCTTGACTTTTCTCAGTTCACGGGCAGTTATTTTGCGCCTTGGTTTTTCCACACGCTTCTTGCGACCCTGTCGACTATTTTGAATGAAACGCTTGATTGTTCGATGATCACGCTCAGAAGCTTGGCTATTTTAAGACTGCTGCATCCTCTGCAATATATCTCACTATTTTTGACTTTTCTGAGCCTGTCAAGTCCTTCTTTTGACCCATTTTGCCAAAGGAAAGGAAGTTGCCTAATAATTATGCACACCTGATATAGGGTGTTGATGTCATTAGACCACACCCCTTCTCATTACAGAGATGCACATCACCTAATATGCTTAATTGGTAGTAGGCTTTCCAGCCTATACAGCTTGGAGTAAGACAACATGCATAACGAGGATGATGTGGTCAAAATACTCATTTGCCTAATAATTCTGCACTCCCTGTATAGGAAGAGGCTGAGTTCAACCATGTTTGGTGATCTAGGTTCTGAATAGCTATTATTTTTATCTAGCTAGCCATAGGAAGGACTAGAACATGCACTATAAGGACTGTTTGTGAACACCTGACTCATAAGGTTTATGTGCTTTTTGAACATCCCATTCCGCATTTAGTCCTCATTTGCTGTTAACTTCAACTCTTCTGGGAAGATGTTCCACTAGATTTTGGAGATTTTTGTGGCGTTAGTAAAGGGCATTTTTGAGAGCGTTAGTAAAGTCACGTAGTGGTTCCCTGGTGGTCTAGTGGTTAGGATGCGGCGCTCTCACCGCTGCGGCCCGGGTTCGATCCCCAGTCAGAGAACCAACCCCAGCCAGTGCACTCTTAGTGCCGGTCCCAAGCCCGGATAAATGGGGAGGGTTGCGTTAGGAAGGGCATCCAGCGTAAAAACGTGCTAAATCGAACATGCGGATCATGAATACGGATGATCTGCTGTGGCGACCCCTAATGGGAGAAGCTGAAAGAAAGTTTTAGTAAAGTGATGTAGGTGAGGAGGACTGGGGTACAGTCAGGGATCCAAATCATTGAAGATGTTTTGAGGTAAGAGCTCTGTAGCAGTCCACTCAAGATCTTCCACATCAACCTGTGTAAAGCGTATCTTCATGGAGCTGGCTTTGTGCACTTTCTATACAGTTTTGTGCCTCCAACTTTGTAAAGAACAACATATATCTGGAAAGGTCAGGTGTCCCAATGCTTTTGTTCATATAATGTATGGAGCAAAAAAAAAACCTCATGATTTTTTTGTATTACACAACATGATTTGTTGCTTTAAACATGTATTATAATGTATTATAAATGCTCATGAATGTGTAAAGAATTTATGAAGCGCGAGTTCATTTGCTTTTAAAGCGACCAGTCAAATCATGATTTATTTTTTTTCTTTTTTCTTTCCACTGTAATATATACAATATGTACAGTGAAATGCTTAGGGAGAAGTTCGGGCAAGTGGACTAGTTTTCTGGTATAAAATTCCGATTCACTGTGACACTGATAACGTGTGAGGAAAGAATGAACGAACGAATGAACGAATATAACAGAGATATGTTTTTGCCATCCCATCATTCAACATATACAAAGAGCAACTATGCTGGAGAAATTGAACTTTTCTAAAGGGTGCAATTGCGGTTGTAGGCTGTATTGGATAATGAAGGGTTCTTGCATGCCTAAAGGTGGTTTTTCTGGGAACCCTGTTGGGATTTCCAATGAAAGCCAAGCCAAAGACCTTTTATAGTTTTTTAGACTTATTTTTTAACGTCGCATTCGATAGCTGTAATTGTCTGGATGAGAGCAACGACTTTAAATGTTGAATAATCCACTGTTATGAAGCCTGCTGACAAAAAGACATTACACACCCTGAGCTTTGGCCCTTTCGATGCTGAAATATATTCGAAGTGTGTGTTGTGAAAGAGGAGGCTGTTTAAATGGCAGGTAATAGCTGCAGATCTTTGATTTGGGAGCATACTTGTTTTCCACATGCCCGAATGGCGACCTGTTCCTCTAGTGAACGCTGCTGCTTTCTTTCCCTCCTGATTAGCTTGAAGCCTGTCTGCTTTGGGAGACGCTCACGGCCCCCCCTTTGCCCAGCGCCGTTCTGTTCTTCCTCCTAATAGACATGAAGTACTCCGGTCAATAATGTTTTACTTGTCTGTCTTTCTCCCTCTGTCTCTCTCGCTGTCTCGCTGCGATCAGTTTAAGTGTGGTAGAGTCAGGAGGGAGGCTCACATCGAAAAGTTCAGCCAAATGTTATCAAACAGGGATGTTTCAGAGGGAGAGGCCCTCTGGACCCCTTCCTTCTCTCTCTTTCGCTTTCTTTCTTTCCCTCAGTTTCTTAAGCCCCCCCTGTTCTCCTTTCTGCTTTTCAAACCTGTAGCCAATAACAGCCAAGTGTCTCTGATAACATCAACAGCTGTCAAAGACCCAAGCAACTGAGCTTGTCTCATAAACCTAAACACCTGTATTTTCTCATTCCTTTGATTGTTATTCCGTCCTCAATCCCTCTCTCTCTCTCTCTCTCTCTCTCTCTCTCTCTCTCTCTCTCTCTCATATACACACACACACTAAGTCACATACACACAAGCATACATATACACATCCACTCTCTGGTCTCCATCACTCACATTGGTTTGATTTGCCTGTCAAAAACAAGGAGATGTGCCAAGATGTGTGGAGCTTTGTGGGTCTAGTGAGTACATGCTGAATGGGGGGATGGGGGAGATATAAACGAAGAAAGAGGAAAACAGAAAGAGGGAGCATCTTAGAAAAATAATACAGGTTTTTAAAAACGCATTGTCAAGAATATTTTATAGGTGACTAGAGTCTGTCTGTCTGTTTATTTCCTAAACTTGGGTTTCTCTCTGTACGAAGCTCCCTTTAGGTCGGTTTCCTCCGGGTTCTTCTGTTTACTTTGCGCTTCCAGAAATATGCCAGTAGTGGATTAACTAATCTAAATTGACCCTACCTATGAATAAGTGTGGTCATGATTTTCATAATAGATTAGCCTCTGGTGTATAGTCCATTCTCTGGATTCGGAATATAGAAAAGATTTTTGACACTTGACTTTTAATACACTATATGGACAAAATGATTTTGACACTTGCCTTTTTTTAATATATGTAATATATACATAATTCTTCTATAAGGTTAAAGGCCTGCAAATGTATGCAATGTTCTTGGATGTAGTAGCATGATATTTTCCCTTGACTTGAACTAGGAGACCAAAACCTGCTCCAGCATGACAATACCCCTGATAACAAAGCCAGCTCCATGAAGGTATGCTTTACATAAGTTGGAGTGGAAGATCTTGAGCAGCCTGCAATAGAGTTTTGACCTCAATCCTACTTAACATCTTTGGGATAGATTGGAACACTGACTGAACCTCACCTCACCAACATCAGGGCCTGAATTTACTAGGGCAGGGGTGGTCCAGTGGTTAAGGCGCTGGGTTACTGATCATAAGGTCGGGGGTTCAAGCCCCAGCACTGCCATGCTGCCACTGTTGAACCCCCTGAGCAAGGTACTTAGCCCTATCTGCTCCAGGGGCGCCGTACCATGACTGACCCCACACTCTGACCCCAGCTTCCAGACAAGCTGGGATATGCAAAAACCAAGAAATTTCCCCACTGTGAGACGAATAAAGGTATACCTTATCTTACTAATGACTTTGTGGCTGAATGAGTACAAATCTCCACAAGCACACTTCAAAATCCAAAAGAAATTCTTCCCAGAAAAACAAGAGCAAATGGGCACTAAAAATGGAATGGGATGTTCAAAAAGCACATCTGAATCTTATGGTCAGGTCTCCACAAACTTTTGTCTATACAGTGTGTCAAATTCAGGTAAATAAAATTCTGCAAATTAAGTCTGCTTATCAAAATAGTGTACATACTTAAAGTCAATGTCAGTTTGGTTATATATTTAGGGCTTTAAAATAAAGTTTAGTATGCATGCTAAACCCATGACATTAACATGACGCATTAGTTGACAGAATTATTGTGTGGAAATTATTCTTCTATTCCATCACTCGAAGTTTAATTATAGTATTCCTAAGATTTTTATTAAAGCAATTACTTCACAACACCTTTATTGACAGTTATGCATCTTTTCTTTGACCCTAAATTAAAATGATTTGGATGCTTGACACGTTGAATCATCACAATTACTTGTAATTACGTTCAAACATGTTTCGGAGCCGAAAGTGTCATTACACAAACGTACGTCAACAGAAACCGGTCTCTTGGAATCAGAATGAACACAGCAGCTTATGTCTGTTGGGATACAGCTTCATTAATAATCATAAATGAAGGTTTATGTGAGTTTTCCTGAAGGGCTTATGCAAGTTTCATGTAGCCCTATGAGCACTGTTCTTATGTATTGTATTACTTATACATATATACATATACTGTGTGATAATTGGTTACTTGTTTTCAATGAATATGGATGAGACCAAAGGAAGGAAAAGAGTGGACCAGAAAAGTTCAGATTTCATGCACAAACAAGAGGGAAAGACAAATCAAAAGCTGAAAATCAAGTTGATGAAAGTTTAAGCAAGAGATACGCAATCTAAACTAAATCTTAACGGACCAGTTTTGTAAAATTCAGTGCTAACAAACATCAGGAAAGGTGGCTAAAAGTGCATTCTTAACTATTAATGATTTCTTCATTTATATGTATGGCATTTGGACACACCCTTGTCCAGCAGTGGTTGCTTCATGTTGCTGGGATTTGAAGTCAAGACCTTCCAATCCGGAGTCCAATGACTCAACCACAGAGCTTCCACCTCCCCAAAATTGTCTTTTCCACACTAATACATTTTTGTTTAAAAACACATATTTTTCTCTCTGTTTTGGCTTTCGTCCACACTGAGTCAGTGTTTTTAGTCAATGAAAAGCATAGCTATTCGAAAACGCTCTCCAAAGACGATACATTTGAAAATGGCATTTTCACGTTGCAGTGGGAATTGTAAAAACTAAACCTTTCGAAAAACAACAACATTTTTAGTCAAGCGTTGCCTTTCTTCGACATTGCCACAAAGTTTCAAAGAGCCGTAAGTTAAATAAACGACAGGAGGAAGTGACTCAGGTCAAAGCATCTGATGTTGGACTTATTTCACAGTGAAGTGAGCATTTTCAAGCATTTAAGTGTGGACAAGCAGCTTTTTGAAATGATAGACTGGATGCTGAGCATATTTTAGACGAAACCGCTGTTTTTAGTTTTGCTTTATAGAGGAGTTTCATGTAACTATTTTTGATTAACTACATTGTTAGTCATGGATTTAAGGATGGATAAATATATGTAACTTCTCTTTCTAATCTACCGACTAGAAATGCTTGCGATTGGATAAGCTTTAAAAGCCTTCAGCTTTTCTGCTGCAGAATCCAAGGTGTTTTTTTTTTTAGAAAATGAGATGTGTTGAACTATCACAATTTTTTGAGGCAGTGTAGATGTAAGTGTAGGTTTTATTCTTGAACGTTCAGTAGATATTACCTAAACCAGAAAACAAGACTGTAGATATGGAGCAAAAACTGGCAGACTATAAACTGTAAATGATGTGGAAATCCCAATAACATCCGCTCGACAATGACAAAATGACAATGACTTGACAAAAAAATATACAGAATCCAAACCCTGAGTGATCTGTGTGACTTGTGATATGGTTAAGTGTCTTGCTAGAGCTAATGTGTAATGTAGTCCTGTCAGAGCTAATATCGAAATTTTCTGATTTGCTATTCCTTACTATTTTGTCTACAATTTTTTTTGCAAGGTCTGCATTCAGATTGTGGTCTTTCAGTGGTGGTCTGTATGGTATCAATCCAGCCTGTAGTATTAAAATTATAGGTGGCATATGCAGTTTTGATGTGTACATCCTCCATGGTCATGTGAGTAGCAGGACCATTGACAGAGAAAGCCGCATTTCCAATCAGATATTCAATCCTTCACTGTGTGCTGTTATTCTGCATCTATCACTGGGTCCATCAGGAGAAATGACTAAGCAACACAATCTGCTTTGGGTTTGTGTTTGAAAAATAACATGGCAGGTCACTATGAGGCACATCTGGGCATGAGCTTTAACAGGATGGGTGGCGGTGATGGTAAAATCTGACGTAAATGTCAATCATCTCGTATGAATATGAAGAGATGAAGGACGAGTTGCAGTTGGCAGTGGCTGCAGCAGAGACAGGAAGCTCTCAATCAAAGACAAGAGGAAACATGTATGCGTGTGTGCATGTGGGTGGATGCATGAGAGAGCGAGAGAGAAAGAGAGAGAGAAAGAAGTAGATAGAGGTTGGAGGGAAAGGAAGTGTCATGTCTCTTCCTCCCCTTAGTAGAGTAATGAGTATGTGTGTCTGGAGGGTTAGCTGCTCGTCCGTCTCTTGTTAGTCTGATTTATGTGCGAGGCACATTAACAGAGAAAAAAAAACGGAGAATGCGGAACTTGCACAGTGATAGAGAGATGAATATTTATATGTACAGAGGGAAGATAGAAACCGAGAACGAGAAGGGAGACCAAGGTTGCCAAGAAAGACCATTAACACTCACATGGTAGCCTCAGTTCTGCCTCATTTAGAGTGCAGACGTAGACATTAAAAAATGTAGCCACAAAACCGCTCAAAAGGTGTTTAAACAGCACGATATATCATTGTCTCCTTGTGGTGCATTCCTAGTAAAAATGTGTTCATGCTTTGTGAGTTGATAATGTGACACAGTCCAAGATTAAGCTTCACCAAACATCAACTCAGGAGACCAAAGGGGAAAAAAAAACAACTCCAAGTCCAAAGGTCATCTTTACCTTTGTTGCAGTCATCAAAACCTTCATTAGATCAACTGTCCACTTTAATAACTGATGGCCTCAGCAGTCCTCATACCAATCCCGAAGTGTTTTATTGCAATCAGAGGCCATGTCTGCTTGAACTGGGAAAATGTGGCAGAAATAATTATATAAAGGGTTAGAGGGGGGTCTGGATTGAAGTGTTCCTGTAAGAATTCCAGTGGTGTAAGCAATTTATTTCTTAACAGATAGTTCATATTGTTTAAGGCATGCCGTATATCTGTCAGAGATGACACAAAATATGGCTTTAATACACTATCACACACAAAAGGGGGGCATGCAGGAAATATTTCTAGCAGACTTTTTCTTAAAAAAATCTCTGAAAAGAGGTGCGTTTATTTGTCTCTTAAAGGGGAAACGGCAGATGAGTTTTCTAACAGGCCCCGTGTTTTACATGGCCATGCCTTGTTTTTATGGCGTGTATTCATTGAATTTGTAAAACAAATACACAAAGCAAACATGCAATCAAACCTGAAAAGACTTAGAATACCTCGTTACCGCTTCATGGTATGTTGAGCAACCAATGGGCAGGAGAACATTTCTTCAACTGATGGTATTACAGTTTTCAATTTTTTCTTAGTGAATCATTCTTAATATTTGCAAACCAGTAAGTGCATTTCGCAAAACAATTATTACAAACAGCACAGAACATTGGATTTCTTGCATTTCATGTTGTAAGTATGATAGCGCTCAGTTTCAGTATTTCCTGATTTAAACTAAGGTTTGGATTATAATGGTTGAAAATGCACAATTTCATTTCAGCACAAATTAGAAAATTGTATGTTGGATATTGATTGCAAAGATGGGACAGCATTTACACTATTACTATACTGTACTGTATTAGTGTTTGTTCATTTCTTGGTTGTTGATCCTTTTTTATTTCTGATTTAAGAAATGCTCCGAAACAACTGAGAAAAGGTTTAAACAAAGAGTAAGGAAACATCAGGCAGAGTGAGCGGGGGAATGTGGGGTTGTTTGGGGGCATTGTGTTGGATGAGGCACTAAGAACTATGGCTGGCTTTATTGGCAACCTCAGCATTGTGCTAAAGAGCAGGCCCTCTTATGTAAAAGGGAGATTAGGAGGAAGTGGGTAAAGGATTTCCTAATCCAATCCTCATCTAATCCCACAGGAATTCTGCCCACTCCTGCAAATGGCCTTCTTTAGTTATTTCCAGCAATTGGTCTCTAAACACACTGCATTATATGTATTGTAATTGTACCAGAAGATCTTGATGTGCCTGCTATACAGCTTTGACCTCAACCCTCAACCCTATTGAACAAATTTGGAATGAATTGGGAGGCACCCCAGGCCTCCTCACCACATCTACATCAGTACCTTACTAACACCCTTAAGGTTGAATTAACACAAATCTCAATAAGCACACTGCAAAATCCAGTGGAACATCTTCTCAGAAGAGTGTAGGTTATAATGACAGCAAATAGGGACTAAATTTAGAATAGGATTTTTTGAAAGTACATGCCAATCTTATGATCAAGGTGTCCACAAACATTTGTCCATATAATGTATAATAAGATGCTGATACTTTTGTGTACAAACTGAGACTACCGTAATTTCCGGACTATAAAGCGCACCCATATATAAGCTGCACCGACTGAATTTTACAAATATTTTTCTTTTTAACATAAATATAACAGGTATATTAAAACAGGTCTACACTAATGTACTTTACACAGGCTTTAATGAAAGACACGTTACACATGGTGTAACAGGTGAAATATGTTGCGCTTCCTTTAGGAGCATAGCGGTATTTTGGGAATAGCATGCCGCTGCATTTTTCACCTGGTGGAAGTTTTTCTCCCGATGCCGTGCAGCTCAGAACACAGGTGAGGTGCTTTTTTTCGTTTCCGTTCGGAAATTTCATTGGTTTAATGTTATGGGGTTCAGTTTTTTGGCTTGAAGTTTGTGAAACCGGGAAAAACCCAGGAAAAATGTATAAATTAGCCGCTTCATTGTTTAAGCTGCGGGGTTCAAAACATGGGAAAAAAGTAGCGGCTTATAGTCCGAAAAATACCGTACATTTACATTTGTGGCATTGGGTGGACACTATACAGAGAGAATCACATCTAAGCAATTGAGGGTTCAGAGCCTTGCTCTAGAACCCAGCAGTGGGAACTTGGTGGTGCTGGGAATGGAACTCATAACCTTCAAATCCAAGGTCAAATGCCGTCAACGCTGAGCTACCACCTAGACAAGGACTATATTGTGAACTACTAAACAGCTTAATCACTTAAAAAAGCTTATTGCTTGTAAGTACTGGATATTGAACCTAAAATCAAAAGGTCTGTATCTTTTTTGGTTGAACAGATCCCATGCCCCGAGGGCAAACAGCGGCAATCTTACAGAGTCAGCTTACTGTTGCTCTCTTTTCTGTGTCATTGGGCTCCAAGATAAAAGCAAAATGGCTGACTGTTGTTTTCCTTCAGTAAAAATCTCATGCATAAAGGAGCCTGAGGGTGGCAGGAGTGGAGGTGCAAAGTAAACATTCAGTAATTAGGAGCCCAGAATATCTCCTTTTAGCTCCACTTCAGAAGAAGCAAAAGTGACTCATTCTTCTGTCTTTTGTGCAGCAGAGGTTAGGTGGGCCTGTTTTTCAGTGCAGTTGCAGTAAAGTTAATTAATGGTGATTGCTGAGCCTCATTCAACCAGTGGCCATAGAGATAATGAAAAACTGCACCAAAGAGCCCAACCACCTCCCAGGCACAAAAGAACATCCTTATCTTTCTTCTCGCACTGCTAATGATTTGAAAATGTACAAAATAATTTGTATATTGCCTTAAAAGAATGGATTGTATGATGTTATTTGTGACGTTAGCTTCATATAAACGCTATTGGCAGCTCGTAAAGGAATTAGTGATGGGCATGGCAAGGGCATACACGTGTGAATACCGGAATGACACAAACACTGATGGGGAATATACAGACACTTTGTTCTGATGGATGGCAAAAGGTACAAAAAAAAGCATAACAGAAAAGCAAACTCTGATAAATTCACTTCAAGAAAGATTTGTGTGAGTGTGTGTGTCTGTAAAAGCACTGGGTGGTTGCTGGTGGCAGCAGTGGCTGGTGTAAAACGGCATGATTGTTTTAATGGTGGGGCGGGCCATGGCTGGCTGTAATTAGCTTGCTGCAGGTTGCTAGGCCCAGCTCATTTGTGTCAGGCAGCGAGTAATTGTGTTGTAAAGTACGGGCCGGGTGAGTGATTGAGCGAGCTTGCTTCATGGCTGATTTGTGAGGCTGCGGCCTTGCTGTACACATTACTAAACCATCCTGATGTATTTATTTAGGCCATGCAAATATAACAGGAAATCAAAAGAGAGAACAGTAAATGAGAGCGAGGGGATTTCATTTATCCTGTGCAGTCTGGTTGACTGCTATCTCTTTGTCTGTCTACCTGACTGACTGTCTGACCATCTAGATATTGTTTGGATTTGTCCATTTATCCATCTATCCATCCATCCACCATCTCTCTCTCTCTCATATATATATATATATATATATATATATATATATATATATATATATATATATGTATATGTGTGTGTGTGTGTGTGTGTGTGTGTGTGTGTGTGTGTGTGTGTGTGTGTGTGTGAATCCGTTCTAATCATTGAACCTTATATAAGCATTATAAAAAGAAAACACTTGATATAATTACGTCAAAGAGACCACAATAATATTATGACTAAGAATACAACCAGAATTAATGCTGTGGCAATGTAATATGTAGTAAATATAGTTAGCAACATCATTGAAGTAACACTGAGGTACTACAGTAAATAATTATTAAGGAATTAATCATAACAGGGTGTTATGATGTTGTAGGAAAATAATCAACCATGTGATGCGTCACCAATCCAAAGTAAAATATATTTCTATACACCGGAAATGTTTTAGGCTTCTTAGGTGACAGCAATTAAAAAAGATGATTATATTTAAGTTTGGGAAACAGCCATGAAACAACTTTGTTCCTGTCATAGCTCGACTTATATTAGATGTCTGCTCAACCGCCTTTTGAAAATAAGAAACCAAAAAGTGTCTTCTTCTTCATCTTTCAGCTGCTTCCATTAGGGGTCGCCACAGCGAATCATCCGTCTCCATACCACTCTTTCCTCTACATCTGCCTCTTTCACACCAAATACCTGCATGTCTTCCTTCACCACATCCATAAACCTCCTCCTTGGCCTTCCACTTTTCCTCCTTCCTGGTGGCTCCATCCTCAGCATTCTCCTACCAATATACCCCATGTCCCTCCTCTGCACATCATCAAACCATCTTAATCTCACCTCCCTCACCTTGTCTCCAAAACGTCCTACATCTACATGTGCTGTCCCTCTAATAAACTTATTTCTAATCCTGTCCATCGTCGTCACTCCCAACGAAAACCTCAACGTCTGCAGCTCTGCTACCTCCAGCTCCACCTCCTGTCTTTTACTCAATGCCACTGTTTTAAAACCATACATCGCAACTTCTTTACCTTCTCCACCTCTTCTCCCTGCAACCACACCACTACACAGCCCTCCCTCTCATTCACACACATACTCTGTCTTACTCCTGCTGACTTTCATCGAAACCAGAAAGTGTAAAGTCTAATAAAAAAATAAGCAAACAAGCAAATAAATAAATAACTCTCAGTAAAGCCTGACACTGATGACTCCTTCTATAACTGGTAAATAAATGTTCCCCTACTGAACGCTTTAATGATGCTAAAATGGAAGCCAACATTTTAACCTGTGTTTTGTTTAAAAGACAGCACGATTGTCAGAGCTGCTGTTGTAGCAACTGAATCAACATCTGCTGAATAATCAGAAGTAAGAAATGTGCTATATATGTAAGTACCACAGCAATGAAGCTGTAACATCATTAAACACTGTATTTTTAACACATCCAGTTATCAGAAACCAGCATATGTCTTCAAACTACTGTAGTTGTTATAAAGTGCCATAGATTTCAATGGTAGTCTCATTGTTTTGTTCATGCATGTGTGTGTGTGTCTGTGTGTGTGTGAGTTTGCTTCAGGGAAGAGTACTAGAGTGTTGGCTGTCTCCTGATGTGAGCTCTGTAAGAACAGACACTGCAGGCACGCCTCCAGGCAACCCTCAGGGCCTTTGATAGGGCAGGAAGACACTCATCTGGTAACCCACACACACACACACACACACACACACACACACACACACACGATAAGAATGTGCCTCGTGCACTGACTTTCAAAACAAATGTTACAAATTTTGGTGCCATTGTGAAAAGCAGAGAGACACACACACACTCTCACACGTGCACAAATGCCTACACACTCTATTCTTTCAAAAATAAGTAAATCATATACCTTGCAGTCTTGTTCTGTTCTTCCTCTCTCCCTCTGTCTCTCTCTTTGAGACCACTTAATTCCTCCACATCCACTCCAAAAGAGGAACAGTACTTCACAGTACAACAGTACAATCACAGACGTGAAAAAAAGACCAAAGAGCGTTAAAACATACCTGGAGGTGAGTAAAGGCTGAATCAAAGCTGAACCCAAACTGAGGGGTAGCTATTAGCACTACATAAACCTTTATCATAAGATATTGTAGGCAGCATCTAATTACATGATGAAGTTGGCTGGGTGTATTTGTCTTCGTTTGACACAGTTTGGGGCAAAGCCAGTCATTATCACAGTCGGGGAGAGAAGCAGCCACGGCTTCGCATTTAAGACTGAAGGTGTCATTAGAGCTGTCTGTGACACAGCCGGAAATCGTCTCCATACCACAAGCCCCCTGATAAAGCTCCACACTGTGGTTAATCTGTATTGGCTCATGTGTCTAACAAAACCAGCACATGGCTGAATCCATATTTTCCTTTATTACAAAAGAACGTAACAATAGACCATGATATTAAGATTTGTTTTGACCCGAAATAAGATGCTAGTATGCGGTGGTATCGAAAAGTTTCGAGACTCGCTCTGTTTACATGAAAGTACTTTATTTATCTACGTTTACACACTATCACCTTTAAAATAGTCCCCTTGTACAGCAATACAGCGCTTCCAGAGTTCCTGCCACTTATTCTATTCGAAGCTTGTATCCAGCTTGTACGATTCGCTCTGGATCTGCAGGAAGAGGGCGAAGTCGGCAGGAGGCAAATCTGTCGAGTAGGGTGGGTGTGGGATCATGCAGATTGTTTGCCGACGATCATCCTGCACAAGTGTCCATGATAAAATTGCATACGTGGTAATGCACGTAGTCAGAATAACAACCAGATAGCACCATTCATTTCAAAACGTTTTGATACCACCTCGTAGCTACACCTAAATCCACATTGAGAACATTTATATTGATAGCATAAACATCAATGTTCAGTTTAGTTTCTCAACAACTTCTTTATAGTCGATCAGCAGTCTAAAAACTTTTTTGAACTGACCAATGTTTTTTGGCAACCAATGTATTGGCAAAAATCCATTGCCACCATGGATCGAGTTCTATCTGCGGGTTCAGGAGTGGAAAGTGGCATCCATTGCCAATATTCACAGCTGAATCAGTGAAGTTAGTGTGGCCATCACTCTAATTCTCCATGAGGGTGAAAAGAAACATATTCATCAAGACCAACATGCACCTCTTCAACATATTATCTATGGATCGACAGTATAAACCTGAAGCCTTCCAAATGTTGTTTACAAAAAATCCTGCACGTTTTCTTAATAATCACCACTGAAACAAGACCAGATGAAGATCTCAAGAATGAGAATAAACTCCAGAGATGAGGTTGAAATGGTTCAGCCACATGTACAGGATGAGTGACGACCGGCTTCCATATAGCTTTCCCTGAAGGCAGTGATTAGCACCAAAACAGATGTGGACCTAGCAAGTTGAAAATGACCTGAAGGTTTAGAGACTCAACCTCAAGGAAGCTGGGACTCTCACCCTTGTTCAACAAGCATGGAAAAGTGTTGTCCTAGATCTTGCAGCAACACACTGGCTCTGAGTTTACACTTATCCAGCTACTAGTTCGGTAAAAGAGAAGTAGTTAAAAGCTGTTGATATTATAGAAGTTAAGGCTTAGTATATGTTTTTTTTCTGGATATAACCTTATTAACATGACAGAGATAGCTAGCTAATGCAAGGTATTATTATTATTATTGAGCTGTTTATTTGTAAACAAAGTATTATGGTCAATCAATAAGATGGTTCAATTTTTATTAACAATGAACAAGGCATGGGTCGGAATAATTAAAAAAGATGGTCAAAGAAACAAGAAGACATTGCAGTTGGCAATGTGGCTACTTGATCCGTACCAGAAACACTATTTGTACTGCACGTGTGCAAATGCGGCTACCAAAAATGTGTATTTATATTAAGAGAATTACTAGTAAAGAAATATTTCCAGTATGGATCAGGTTGTGTCAACCAGTACAGTATTATAAATACTCGAAAATGATGTAAGTAAACATACTTCAGACAGGAATAAGACGCATTTTCACACATGAACAGTACGAATAGTGTTTCTGGTTTGGTTCAAATAGCCACAGCCAAGATTTCACAGTGATAATATATGGATTAAGTGGGTGATTAAAAAACTACTTTACTGTCAGAAGATCGTGACCTCTGCTGGAAAGGAGGGGTATTACAGAGTAAGTTACACTATCTTTTTCCACACTATTATATATGTTTGAAATATATATATATTTTTTGTAATATGTATTAAATATATCATTATTCACACTATTAGTATATGAGTCTACACTCATTTTGCACTAGCCATTTTTGATTTCTCCGAGCTGTCTGCTAATCTGTTCTACATGTTTTCTTGCTAGCAGTGGGTAAAGGAAGAAGCAGACCTCTGGATGACCCCAGTGCTGTTAGCTAAAAGAGAATGTTAAAGCTTGATTTGATTTGCTTTCATAACAGTGATTTCTTCTGGTCAGCCTGTGCACAAACAGCCAATCCCACCATTGCCCGAGGGCTTAATGGTAGTGCACGGCAGAGGATATATATCGCTTGGCCTTTTTCTTCTCTTTCCAGTCTCCCTGTCCCTTATTTTTCTTTTTGATTCATCTCAAATGACCCTCAGTGTTTGTTCCTTTCCAATTCTTGCCTGCCATCCGCTTTTGGTTTGTTTTTTTGTTGCCTCTCTGTAGTCAGCCTGTAATCTGATGGAGCACACCGTCACACAGACCAATCCGAGTAAAAGAGAGATTTTGGAATCAAGCATCTTGGTTGAAAGTTTTGTCTTTCATTTAACTACTTAAAGCTATTGGTGCTAAAGAACAACACAAGCATGCACATGATCAAAACTTTCAGGTCCTTTTGTACATCATTCTGTACTAGTTGACTCTCTCTATCTATCTCTCGATCTCTGGGTGTCTCTGTTTTTCTCACTCAGCAGTGTAGAGCACTGGTACAAATCAAGGGCTCTTCCTCCTTATAAGACTTGACTCTGCAAGTAAGCACTGTGCAATTAACAATCAAACCAAGAGGAGCCGATATAAATCCAATTTATCACCAGCCTCAGTCACTTTTACAGCTTTCCATAGCTCCTTTCCTAGCTGTTCTCCTCTGTCCCCAGTTCTCATCACTCATCTGCTAACACATACACACACACACACACACACACACACACAACCTACTATAGTACATACGTTTTCAAACCTATATCCAAAACACTTAAAAAAACAATGTTAATATCTGTGTTTCATTAACTGCCATTATAAAGACACTGCATGGACAGCAAATTCCATTGTTCCATTTTCTGTAAGACAAAAATGCGATCATTAAGCTACTGTGGTTAAAGGTAAGCAAACGATCAGCAAAAATATCAAAATTATTACAGAACAAGCCTAAAAGACCCATACTTACTGAAACAAGACACCAGTATAATACCCAGTTCACAGTTTCACAGGTGTAATTCATTCGGTTATCTTCAGTAAATACTTTATCCTGCAGGGTCACATTGGATCTGAAGCGTAGAACAGGAACAATGGGGCATGAGGTGAAATTAGAATCTAAATGGGACACCAATCCAAGTCGGGGAGCCATTTAGTCTTGGTATCACCAAGCTTCCACTCTTGGGCCCCTAAACAAGGCCCTTAACCTGCACTCTGACTTCATCTCCTAATATTTCTGGAATATGCGAAGACAGAATTTTACTTTGCTGTAAAATACTTTTGACAAGTATAAAGCAAACTTTTTTTTCTTTTCTTTTCTTTCTTTTCTTCTTTTACCAAGATCCCACATCTGGGCCCCTGAGTGAGGCCCTTAACCACTATGCTGGATAAAGTCTTCTGCAAATAAAAGATAAAGGGGAAGCTTGAACTGTGAGATGGAAACATAACTATAACTGATATATTGATATATTTGATTAATCAGGAATTTTTTTTTTTAGATTAATCAATTAATCAGATTAAAACAAAAAAAATGTATTATATGTTTTGCTTATTATAACTATTTAAAACCCTACTTCTTGGTATTTATTTATAAAAGCTTATAGTGGCTGGTGGTTAAAGAGTGCATGCAGAATTTCTCTTGAAACAAATGTATTTATTTATTTATTTTAAATATCCTGGTATTATACTTTATAATTTACAGCAACAAACACAATGTCCTTTCAAAAGTCTCAACTCCTGAGCTAAGCACACATACCAGATGTCCTAACCTGTGTTCCTCTTCTACTGAGCAGGACTGCTGTTGCAACTAAGTTCTGACTAAGAGGCGTCAGTCAAATTGGTTTTACCTTTTCAAATGAAAAAGTTAAGTACAGTTAATGAATACATTTAGTGTTACGATGCTAGCTATATGGATAATCTTAAGATAGATTAATGATACAACTTTGTCTTGCAAAAGGTACAGATTTACAGTAGCTTTATAGTAGCTGTAGCTCCGTAGCAGTAGCTCTTATCAATGTATCACATTTTCCCTTACAAAGGACTGAAAATCATTTTGTCGTACTTCAGACTTTCTGTTTTGGTTTAATTATGAACAAATGTAAAATTAACATTAAGATAAAGAAAATCAACGAAATCATTTCTTTGCATATTTGGAGCTGGGGTTAGAGCACAGACTGAGCCATGATACAGTGCCCTTGGAGCACTGATGGTTAAGAGGCCTTGCTCAGGGCACCTAAGAGTGGTGATACCGGGGCTTGTAACTAGAGCCAGAGGACTCTGAACAGAAAGTATGAAGGCACAAAGAAGCCACACACCTACACTTTTGTATTAGCATCAGGAAAATCACCCCCTAACAAACTATATGTATTTAGGCATAAATAATGACACCCATGTCACTTGGTATCTGTTGACAAGGCTGGAAGAGATACAATGTCAGTTTTCCTGCCCCTTATGCCATGTTTATCCGTGTCCTCCTGTTACCTGTCTGCGGGCCATGAATCGCTTTGGACAGTACCATTAAATGCCTTGTCATTACCTGTTATGGAGTGATCCGCTCAGTCCAGCTGCCTCCCGCGACAGGTTTAGTGAATGAGTGGGATTGTGCTATTCAGCGAGTCCATGTGCAGGTGTTTATGTGTGTGTGTGTGTGTGTGTGTGTGTGTGTGTTTGCACAGGTCTGTGTATACACTGGTCAAAGACCAGTGCGAAAGACAGAATTGGCATTAAATTGTTGCGGAGCGCTGGATTGACTTTGACTGCTGTAGGAGAAGGCTGTTAGCGAGAGAAGGAGGTTGTGTTTGTCACTGAGCCGAGGGCAGACTGAGCTCTTCGGATAGGTGAAGACTCCCGGTGGGACATGCTGCCCGGCTAGGCAAGCAAAGAAGGAGAAAGAGGCTAAATTGAAGGTTTATTTATCCAATTCGCTGTCAAGGTCGGCACATCGAAGAAAGCTGGCCTCTGCGTGTGCTCGCCAAATGCCAAAAAAAAAAATTCGAGCGAATTGTTAAGAGAAAAGAGAAGGCTCCTAGAATCAATGACCTTTGTGCATCAGGCATCAACATGCCAGAGACTCTTAAGGCCATCCTTTAATGGCTATTACTATTGCCTTTCAGGACGGAAGGAAACAGAAATGGTCTGCCCCTTGGTCAGCTGAAACAACATATATTTCTTGGCATCATACACTTACAGAAAGACACAACAAACTTCAATTTGTCAACAAAAAATGAAAATCATTAAATAACCCTACAATCGTTGTTCAGTCATGATCATTTTCTTTTACAATGACAAAAAAAGCGAGGTGATTGTAATCATTTTTAAGCCCGAGACTATTTATAGAGCACACGCAAACAGTTCAGCACCGTATGTCCCCTTGATTGCTGTTACGTGCTAATTGCGAAGGGAAACAGTGGGTTTGTGAGATAATCAGAGGGACATATGGCACACAGGTACTGTTTGTCTAATTTAATGAGAGATTAAAAGAATGAAAAAAGAACTGCCTTTCTAAGCTTCCTCCTTATATACCCTTCAAATTCCATTCACGTCCATGTAATTAAATGGGTAATGTGTGTTAAAGTACAGAGCTTGTTTATAGTCATGAGTTCGGGCTCGAGTTGAGAAATTAACACGATATAAACGCTAAAAATGACAGACTGATCCGGAAACGTTTCAATTAACCTTGCCCTCGAAGTTCTCAGCGCTGAGTTCAGACTTGATGGCTTGATGTATGACATCGCCACTAGTTATTTTTCTTGCCCCCTTACCACCCCTCCAACCCATAGACCCCCAACACCACCACCCTGTGAAATGCAGTTCTGTACAATTCAACGTCCTTGATCTTTTACTTTTCAGTTCCTATTCAGGCTGCTTAGTAAAACTATCTCAGATTGTTGAAGGGTCAGTTACTTCTAAGGTCAAACAGAACCTACTAGGTATTGTCAAGTCTAATATTAGCTCTCTTGTACATTTTGTTTTGTGAAACGTGAACCGTGCTGGTTCAAAACACCGCAAAATCTCAGTTTGTCTCAGTCAAATGGATGCTTGTGTGCTTTTTTGTTCCCTCCTCGCCTTTTTTCTGGCCTTTCTAATTACTGTGCATGATTGAGCTGACACGGGTTTGACGGGACGCTTAATTCTGTTTTTTTTTTTTTTTTTTGAAGGAGCGCTCCTTCAGAGGGACCGCCTCATCAAAGTTTCTGAGGGCCCTGTCAAAGTGAAAAGAACATGACCTTTAAGTTGTATCAGCATGTTTGCTGGTGCATACAAGGGAGTTGGGGGGGGGGGGAGGTTTCCAATACGTCACTATATATAAGCACAATGTCCGTGTTTCAAATGTTCATGCGGCGAATACTAACGCTGTAGTGTTTACGGCTTATTTTATGTACTCTGACAGCGTTAGCGTGGGCCAAATCGGCTCTGATCCAGCTCCTATATGAATTTGTTTCAATTTACATTTATTTGATCTTATCCAGAGCGACTTACAATTTTTCAATTTACAGTATACAACTGAGCATTTAAGGGTTAAGGGCCTTGCTCAAGGGCCCAACAGTGGCAGCTTAGTGGTGCTGAGATTTGAACTCACAACCTTCTGATCAGCAGTCCAACACCTTAACTACAACACTACTAACTTTAGAGCAGAACATTAAGTTTAAATAACACTTTCTTCCACTAATTGTTTAACCCAAATCTTGGATACAAGTGTGTTGGTCAATTTTAACAATCTATCATTTTTAATAAGCAGAAAGCATGTGAGCGATTTATGCTCTTAATCATAAATTCGTCTTAATTGCAGTTGATCTAGAGACATCAGGATTAGCAGCAGGAGCAGACCTAGGTCTTATTATGCCTTATAGGGTTTTAAAAATTGTGTATGATCTCTATTGCTGGCAGTGAAGCCACTGCATGCACAGCCAACCTTTTTTTTTCTGAAGAATCTGAATTCATTTTGCAAAAGACAAAGCTAAATTTCAACCTTGATCTCAAAAATAAATGCTTTCATTATCTGAACATACAGAATATAGCAAATAATCCCTATTGAATGTGTGTGTATGCAGTACATAACTTTTCAGGATATATCCTTTGTCAGGATACATTAGCATGCAGCACCCTTTAGCAGTTACTCTGTCGGCCGTGGATTAGCACGCTTTGCACTTTTATCAGCAGACTCGAAAAATGCTGCTCAATGGCTCGTTCCATTTCACTCATTTCCATTTTCTTACATGTATGTGCTGGGTGACGTGATGCTGGTGCTGATTGGTGAAACGCTCTAAAAGCATTTTCGCCTGCAATCTCTCTGAACCCTGCACAATTTAGATAGGAAACTCCTTGTGATAAAAAGAATGCTAAATAGGTAAAGGGTTGCCAAATTCGCATAGCCGTATGCAACATATACGACAGTATGTTTTTTAAAGTAGTGTTGTACGATATTCTTATTTCACTAAATATCAAGGTCCTAAAAGTCTGGTCTTTTGTTATGTAGTGTCATATATTAGATTATTTTGAGAATGATTTACAGACTGATTTACTAATATCATGTTGGAGTAGATAGTGTGGGGCAAACATGGCAACCTCGAATAATAACTGTTCTCTTGGTGTAAAAATGATCACGAGAAGAAACAGGAAGTCGCATTTATTGCGATTATAGCTTATTAAACGAAACATTGACCATGTGTATTTAGAGCAAACACACACACACACACACACACACACACACAAATTAATAAAGGAAAAAACAGCTTGAAGAAAGATTTACAATTTTAGGCAAATTCATGGTCACCTATAACAGGACCTCAATACTCTCATGCAGGTCACCAACCCAAATCTGCTGCACCTGGCAACACTGCATTATAACCTCCAGACTGTCTTAACATGTGTAAACACATAGATCTATACAGACGCCATTATAAGGCCTTATTAAGCTAGACATAATAATAATTAGTATTTAATTTGTGTGATTTCTTGTAGTGCATGGGTTGGGTAGACTTTGCACATGCAGCATTTGTAAAAAATACGCACACACACACACACACACACACACACACACACACACACACACACATAGACACAATGTCTGAGTGCAGAGGCGGGCAGAGATGAAGCACAATCAGTGGACATGGTGTGGGTGTTGAATGATGACCAAACAATAGCAGAGACTCAACTGACCATGAGACTCAATAAAGCAGCACAAGGTCACAGATGCACTGTCCATCTGAAACTATGGTTGTATGTGTGTCCTTGTGTGTGTATATGTGTGTGTGTGTGTGTGAAAGAGAATGTGGGTGTAAGGCTGTGTGGGCTGTTATCACACAAATAATACACTGACAATCCATGCATCAGGATAAGAGCAATGAACTTTGCTCTTACGCTGACCCTACACTTGAAACGTCATGCAGTCTATAAGAGACTGCCTAGATCAGTGTTTATAAAAGTCAATCAACTGACGTCATGCGTCTTTATTTTAATTATATTTGTTAAAATGTACCATAACAATTAACACTTGTGCTAAAATCATATATGAAAAAATGACTCTGCATGCATGTGTTATGTAATACCAAACAATTAATCCAGAAAGAAGGTGATTCTGGCTTTAAGATACCTGCTGCTTCTATTTCTCTGTGTGTGTCTTTCATGCTACATATTCGCTCTATGGTCAAATATTTGTGGACACCTGATCATAAGATTCTGCATGCTTTTTTAGCATCCCATTCCCCATTGGCTGTCGTAATAACCTCCACTCTCCTAGATTTTGAAGTGTGCTTATAAAGATTTGTGCTCATTCAGCCTCAAGGGTGTCAGGTACTGATGTAGGGTGAGGTGAGGAGGCTTGAGAGGTGTACAAAATGGTACAACTAATTAAATAAAGACAATGAGTCATTGTCATTGTTGTAGTTTTTTTACTTCAGAAGGCCTAAACCTCAAAGCGTGACCATGCTCCTGTGCACAAAGCAAAAACCATGGAAATATATATATATATATATATATATATATATATATATATATATATATATATATATATATATATATACAGTACAGACCAAAAGTTTGGACACACCTTCTCATTCAAAGAGTTTTCTTTATTTTCATGACTATGAAAATTGTAGATTCACACTGAAGGCATCAAAACTATGAATTAACACATGTGGAATTATATATGGAATTATATACATAACAAAAAGTGTGAAACAACTGAAAATGTCATATTCTAGGTTCTTCAAAGTAGCCACCTTTTGCTTTGATTACTGCTTTGCACACTCTTGGCATTCTCTTGATAAGCTTCAAGAGGTAGTCACCTGAAATGGTCTTCCAACAGTCTTGAAGGAGTTCCCCGAGAGATGCTTGGCACTTGTTGGCCCTTTTGCCTTCACTCTGCGGTCCAGCTCACCCCTAAACCATCTCGATTGGGTTCAGGTCCGGTGACTGTGGAGGTCAGGTCATCTGGCGCAGCACCCCATCACTCTCCTTCTTGGTCAAATAGCCCTTGATGCCTTCAGTGTGACGCTACAATTTTCATAGTCATGAAAATAAAGAAAACTCTGAATGAGAAGGTGTGTCCAAACTTTTGGTCTGTACTGTATATATATGTATAGATGCTCCCCACCTTCCGAACGTAATACCTTTCGTAGCATGTAAGTTGTTACTGTGTTTGTTATTAACTTCGCATATCTCCTAATGATGTAAGAGCTATAAATACTATCTAATAAACAATAAAATATACTACATTATACATATCGAAATACTGTATACAATATTTTTGTATTAAGTAATAAAAAAAAATTCTAATTAATAAAAAAAAAATTTACTTAAACAAATCCTTTCACCCAAGTCCAGTGCGCATCATGTAGACTCGTTACGGTCGTCGACTAGCTCACGGCATCTCTCCTCCGTTTTGAAATTTTTCCATACCAAACAAATTTCACTTTGAGGACAGGTGTGTTTATATCTGCAAAAGTTCGTAAAGTGAATGTTTGTAAAGTGGGGTGCGTCTGTATGTATATATATATATATATATATATATATATATATATATATATATATATATATATTTATTTATTTATTTATTTATTTATTTATTTTGAAGGTTGCAATGCAGGATTCAATTCCAGTGTCCTGCACAGAACACCGACATTTTCATACAACTAAAGTCCAAAATCTAGTGGAAAGCCTTCCCACAGTGCTCACAGTAAAAAGGGGAATGAATCCGATCAATGGTCATAAGATCTATGAGCTTTATTGTCTGAAATATGCAATCTTTTGACCATATATTGCAATTTTTCATTTTAGTTGTTCTTTTAATCAGACTTTATTATTTTTATTTATTTATTTTTAGAAATTAAAGGCATTTCTGACATAATATTACAGAAAATAATCAATGACCTGATGTCACAGGGGTCCACTAAAATTTAAGTTTAAATATCAAACAGTAAACTTTTTTTTTCCTTTATACGAGCAGTATTTTACTTAAATTTTTTTGCTGTTTTAAAGAATGACACATTGCACTTTTTTCCTTTTGTAACTTTTAATAAATATAAAACATCCTCATTTTTATTCTTTTTAAGTTATATATATATAGACTTGGATACTCAGGCAAATCTATGGGCAACTATACAGGCCTTTTAACGCTCTTGCAGGTAATCAGCCTAAATGTGCTTCACCTGGTCATACTTCTTTATAAAAAAAACCCTGCTGGTCTTCCTTTATTCATAGACATACTGTAGATCTGCGCCATGCAACAGAGCAGCACTATGTTATGCTGAGGTAAGAGACAAAATGAAAATGGTAAGGAAATTAAAGGGAAAACACAAATGAAAAGTATAGTTGAAAGTAAAGAGAGTGGTAGAAAGAGAGAGGGGAAAATAGGTTCCTTTATGTTAAAAGCAATTTGCTTTATTATCATTTGTCCAGAGAAGAGGGATCATTTTCCATCTAACTGAGATTGTTTGTGTTGAGCCTCATGTTCTGATGCATGTCTGATAACATTATTTATCAGACCTCACTATCTTCATATATACTGCTCCTTGGTAGTTAGTCCTAGAGAATATTGTTCCAGAACCTGCCCTGCTCTCAGTATTGGTACTCTATTTTGTTTTACGCTTTTGTTCCACCATCCTGTAATCATGTTTGGTTCCCTCATTGATCTGGTTTTCTTTTGGGCACATACAGGCCCTGATCTTCTGTTCACACCAGGAGCTGATAAACCTATTAACAACAGCTTTACCTCTGAGTGTTATAAAGTGCTGACCCTGGACCCTCCTTCCAAACACTCCTTACAGACTCTCAACAATGACCAAGTTTTTTCTTGGCCAAACAAAATCTTAATCTGCTAAATTGGTTAATGAATGTAAATAGTGTTGGATCATGATCAAACCGTGATCATGAAACACTCTTTAGTACCTAAATTGGGGAAAAACATCTCAATGTGCAAGAAAATTTGATGGAAGCAGCTTCACAAGAAATCTCAAGAAATCCCTACCCCAATTTTCACCACGAACCCTTAACTCAAATTTGACTTACTGCTACGAATAACTCTACAATTCATAATGTGTGGCTTCCTTGCACTTAGAATCCCTATTATGGACAAAGGTTTGTGGACACCTGATTAAGATCATGTGCTTTTTGAACATCCCAGTCCACATTTAGGCCCCATTTGCTTTCATAATAATCTCCATTTATCTGGGAAGATGTTCCACTGGATACCGGAGAGTGTTTTCGGAGAATTGTGCTTGTTCAGCTACAAGGGTGTTAATAAAGTAATCAAGTGAAGGGGAAATGTAATGTTACCACATTTAAAGACATCCTATACAACTATGTCTTAAAATTTGTAGTTTATGGTTTGGGAAAGGCATACGTTGTATCCTTTTTAGATTGTCATGAAATACTAGGCTTTGTGATTTTGTCCAATCTGGAAAACAAGTTAAGAATATTTGGACACATATACTCTATTCTTGTATTATTGAACCCATTTTTGTACAACTTTTAGGGAAGTCTACATGGAGTTTGGTCCCATCACCTCATACATCAATAGATTAGCTCTGTAGCAGTTAGCCAGCTGTGTTAAATAACGTGCTATGCTATTAAATGCTTGGCACTTTACATTTACAGGCACCTGGAAAAAAAAAACTTTTTTATTACACTGTAGTGTGGTTTGAAATGAAGTGTTTTGCATTTAATTTCCTAAAAAAATGTTGCATGGTTTTTTTTTTGACACTACAGCGCTAGTGAAATACGGTTGTACGCTGAACTGATCGATGATCTGATGAGTGAGGAGAAGAGTCTAGAGAGAAACTTGTTTAGTGTACTGTTAGTTTTACTAATCATTACCCAAAAAAATCTCTAGCTTATTTCTAAGAAGAAAAAACTCTATTAATGGACACTGTTTATAACTTGCTGGCATCAGGAATTCAGTTATGTTGGAGACTCTCAAAATTTCCAGGAGATGTGAGATGTCTGGCATAGTCAATTTAAGTTGTCTCTTTTGTTTCCCCTCTTTGCAAGGAACTAAAATGAAAGCTCAGGGAGCTGGTGCATGTTAAATCACGCATCATTACTAGCTGTGTTTAGTAGCCTGGAAAGTGGTAGTTTAGTGGTTCAAGATCTGGATTACTGTTTAGAAGGTTGGGGGTTTGAGCCCTAGTATAGCTAAGCTGCCACTCTTGGGCTCTTAAGCAAGGCCACTAACCCTCTGTGCTCCAGGGGCACTGTATTATGGTTGACCCCAGCATGCTAAACTCTCTGGGATATGCAAAGAAAGAATTCCACTGTGCTTTAAGGTGACAAGTATAAAGCACAAGTATATTTTGGTGACTTATCCAAGTTTATAAATTCCTGCATATAAAGTAAATATGGTTGGTGTGTATGTGTGTGGTGGGCCCATGAGTAAGTTATCACTTAGGGGACCCTAAATGCCCTGTTTTTTTTAACCATGAGTGCACATCCACAGCAAACAGGAATAAAGCGTTCTGTTCAGGGAGTTGCATGAGTCAAGAGTGTCTATAGGTTTTTAAGCACTGCTTTGGTCTAATCACCTCTTTGACAGATGGCCTGTAAATCAGAGAGCGAGCCATGGCTGGTGCCAGCGCGTGTTTGATCTCATTCCAGGGCCTTGAAACAACTTGCTTATTTTCAGCTCAGTTTTGGCTCTCTGCTCAAATAAAACACAGAGAGATGAATGCGCTGACAGGTCATTGTGTGTCAAGCTGTCGCTCTGTAATGGCTACATCTTTCAGCTGGGAAGCCAAGATCTGCAGAGGAAGACAAGCGAGAGAGAGAGAGAGAGAGGACACGAGATTTAGGAAGAGAGAGGGAGATGGGTACAGGCAAACAAGAGCAAGTGAGAAAAAGATACAGGAAAACAAGTGGACAGAAACGAAACAAGTATGCAAGAGAGGCTGAGAAAAGAGCAAGAAACTAGCAAAAAAACAAAAAGAGGATAGCTTGAAAAAAAAAAAAAGAAGAAACAAGATTTTTCTCGGCACACGGCGCATCTTCTCCACGACCAAACACTTGTCATGTTGAGGGAGAAGCAGAATGAATTTTTAATGATATTGGGTACAACTGGTGCTTTTGAAAATCTGCTGTACTTATTTTTTTTTTCTCTTTGTTAGCCAAGGCTTGCTAATGCATCAGAAACCCTAGGAGCGTGTCCCAGGGAAGAAAAAAAAAAGCGCTATAATTGTGTTGTTCTAATATCATGCCTCTCTTTAATGTTCTGCTGGTAATCAAGGCAAGCTTTTCTTTGTCTTTTTTTTCCATTTAATATACAGTATTTTCTTATTGCATCATATCTCATACAAATCTTGTCAATTACAATTGGCCGTGTATGACAGTTCAAGTAATAATGTACATTTTCTTGAATTCTCCTTGCGAGCTTTGTTAATCAAGCTCCGGAAGAATGATTGCGCCGTTCATACGAATTCTGCCTGTTCCCGCGCTCGCATTGCTCGGATCGGACGCATCATTTTGCACCTCTCATTTCCGAAACATAATCAGCGAAAGCATTAAGGCTCAGTCGAATGTCCCTGGTGCAATCAGAACTGAAGGTGTGCGCATGGAAATCCACAAAACAATGGCTGATGCTTGCGATAACGCTGACCATCTTCCGAGTTCAACCGTGTGAAATTTTTGAAAAGAGAGGACGTGAAAAAAAAATGTCGAATACTGAGGGGGGAAAAAAAGACGCAGGCAATATTTTCATACGTGATAAGTGTGAGTTTATGGCCCTTTGATTTGAATAAATGAATTGGATGCATTTTATATGATTGAAAGGAGATTAGTATTCAAATGGGTGGCCTAGGGCCCTAGTGCATGCCGCTCACTCCAAATCTCTTTAAAGCTGGAAAACCCGTACGCCATGTGCCATTTGAGCTGGCAAGGAAAAAAAAAAAGAGAGAGAGAGAGCGAGACTGTTACAGCAATTCCATGCATTATTTATTTAGTGATATTAACTACTTCAGCCCTGTTATTAAAACAAGAAGCTTTTGCTTTGAATAGCGGAGATGAATGTTAACAATTCATGCGATTTAATTCCGAGCTCTGTCTTTGTAGCGCAGACTGAAAATCTGTGATTTTTACGTGTATCTTTTTTTTTTTTTTTTTCCCTTGTCTGCGTCTGAAGCTCAATTCTGGACAAGGCAGGACATTTTGGGGATGTGGACTATTCAAAAACATTCTGGTACGTAAAAAAAAAAAAAAACAACATAGGCATAATCGTAATTATATTACAGAACTGTCAAATACAAAGGATGTTTATTCGTTTTCTATAGCAGCACTCCTGACGTTAAAACCACAGTTCTTTATTATTGTGCTCATTCTTATATCTTTCATTAAAGCACAAGTGTTCCTGTAAGGACAACTGCTTTATTTAAAAAAAACAAATTAAAGGAAGGAGTCTCCAGTGACAAGGTTTTAACCGTATGCAAATATCCTTAAGTTCTGTTAGCACTTCAGGACAGTGGACTTTGCCCAAATTTTGGTTACGTTTTTATTGAGTTCAAGAGACAGAAAAAAAGGCTGATAAAGCAAATATTTATTTCTACAAGCATGTACGTGATAACAAGAAATTGTTTGAATAATTACAGCTCGAAAGCACATTAGGTTAATAACAAATGACATGTAACCATTGACCAATTATTGCGGTATAAGAGTAATAAAATACTTCAGGAAGTGTCAAGCAATAGAATAAAATAAATAACATGACTGTATATAATGTAATATTGTACTGTATTGGGTTTGGGTTGATGCGATTACACTTTGAAAGGCGTGTTCAAAAGATATAATCCCTCAGCAGAGTGGAAAAAAAAAGGCACAAGGCCTCATGGATGATTGTTTTGTATTTATCTATTTTTTTTAAGCCTTTTAAGTAGTAATCTAATTATTTTTGCTAAGTAAGCACAACTGAGTGGGAGTGTTGTGTTACCAACTAAGACTCCCTTGAAGAAAATGAGCCCCTAATGACCCTGGGGTCAGAGAGGTCAGGTCCATTTCAAAAGTGCCTGAGATGTTAGCCACCCCAGCCGCCTTTCATCCTTAACCTTCTGCCTATCTGAAACGGGCCCAACACCAATCATCTGGGTAGGGGTGTGAGTGAGTGTGTGGGTGGGTGTGTGTTGGAATTGAGAAGAGGGGAGGTGAGGGGGTTTAATCCTTAGCTCCTAGCCCCAGAGGTATGAAGGGGAGAAGAGAAAGCGGGAGGTGGTAGATTTGGCCAGGCCTGGGCTGCCCATAGTGAATGAATGGCTTTAGTGCAGCACCCAGACAGAAAAATCAATGCCTCATACGAGGAGGCTGCGGGGGTTAGGCTCCCATGTTCATGTCAACAAGGCTATTGGTTTTCTTAATACTCCAAAGTTGGCGTTTCCCTTGCTGCTGGAGGGAGGGTGGGCTGGCGTGGTGACTTGTGTGGTCAAAGCTTAACAAAGGGATTCAGCCTCCAACCCGCAATCCGAGTGCCAAGCCCGGCCAGCGCAAGCCACGATTAATTATCAGCCGCAGCGGAGCACCATTCGTTTCAGCTCTGTCTCCCGCCACACGAACACGCCGGACCAAAACACGGAGCTGCTGAGCAGCAGAAAAGGCCAAGTCCTTGAAAAAGTGAACTGCTAAAGAGGAGGCTTTAAATCCTGCATTTCGTTCCTGAATAGAGATTTAAGACCCTTTAAAATAGGTTACCTAGATTAAATATCTAATTTAGGTAAAATCCTTCATTTAACATTCTTAAGGAGTTCCTTACACTGCATTAGTTTACCTTAATTCACCATTTAAAAATGAATACACCATTAATAATGGTAGCAAAATAAGTTGAACGCTGGCAGTAACAGATTTTTGCAGTAGCTCCATTTAACTAGTGCTTAAGTCACCGATGGCTAAAAGAACCACATCAATTATCATAAGTGTAAAAACACATTACTAAATATTGATCCTGAACTAAACTTGGTCATGGCATGTATATGCCAAACACCCCCCCCAACCCCCAACCCATTCTTAATTAAAGGGGTCAATTAAAGCCGGTGTCTGCGGATATTTTTTTTTTACTTATATATGTAATAAATATCAGTTCAACCCTGAACTGCACTTATTGGTTAGCTCCTAATCAAACCAGTGAAAAAATTATAATTGTGCAACTTAATCAATCCTTAATCTATTTA
>NC_060909.1:5063791-5071291 GCF_014805685.1 Silurus meridionalis
TCAACATTCATGATCTCTCTCTCTCTCTCTCTCGCTCTCTTTCTCTCTCTCAGTATGTGGTATCCCCCTGTGACCAGTGGCCACCGGAGGCTTGGGCCTGATTTATTAGTATAGCCCCAGCTCCTGTCCTCTGCCTGACTGCCTCTGCAATGGAGAAATTTTCCTCTTTTTTTTTTTTCTTTTTTTTTCAAAACAGCAAACCTGGTGAATCAGAGTCCATCATTGCATTCCTGCCTACAGTGTCTCTTGACCAAGCCCCCAAACCCCGGGTTCCCACGATAGTTCACGCTGTAATAGATTGATTCTCACTAAAGTCTTTGAGTTCCTAACTGACTAGAATATTATTCACTGGCCTCTTGTCCATCCATAAAGTCTGACAACAATCCTGCATTGCGAGCTCTGCAATAGCCTTCCATCAAAACACCGCTTGCCCTTTAAATGAGCCGAATTTTACATTAGTGCCTGCACCAAAATGCACCTCATAATGGCATTTATTTTTTATTTTTTGCAGCACCAGCAGCATTTGCCAAGCTCAAATGCTCTCTGTCGGATTGTGTGTGTATTCTGATGAGAATGGATCTGGGGATCTGGAGAAGATAAAGAGCAGAGAGTTAATGCAGATCATATAATTGAGAGACAAGTGCCTGGGTGTATTAGCCATTTTCCAATAGGAAGCCGCTGGCATACAATCAAAATGCACAGGACCAGCAAATCTGCATTACCCCAGATATTAATCCGGTTATTGGTGTGTCTCACGAACAGTGACATTAAAAAATCATTCGATGTGCAATAAAGGCAGCAGGATCATAATCATAACTGAACGGATGGGCTGATCTGCCTCTTAGAGCCCTTTATAAAAACCACACGCTCCGGCTTTCAGCTACCCCTGGACAATGGCGGCATCTTAATCTAAAATAAACGTAAATTATGGAGTCTAGTGGCACATTGCAGCGTATGAGAAATATCGCAGATTTTCTCTCTACATCGCAGCGATGGTCATCAGCGGCACGCTTAATGAAATGTTAATGGAAAAAATATATATTGCTATTCATTATTTCAGTGTTTGCCTGATTATATGCTAAAAGTGTTTGGCTAATTAAACTTGTATTTTCTCACATGCTGTATGTAATTAGACCACATTATGACAGTAATTATGGTGCTAATTTTCAGGTCACAACCTTTATTTGACTGATCTGCCAATCACATCTTCTGTACATTTTGGGCAGGATTCCGTCTGGCTATAAATCTACACTTGACAGACAAAAGTTTGTGGACACCTGGCCATCGGATCGGTATGTGCTTTTTGAACATCCCAGTTCATATTTCAGTGCTCATTTGCTTTTATAATAACGTCCTCTCTTTTTCTGGGAATATGTTCCACTAGATTTTGGAGTGTGGTTGTGGAGATTTGTGCTCATTAAGGTGTTAGATCGGCATCCACTCAAGATCATCTACACCAACCCATGTAAACCATATCTTCAGAACTGGCTTTGTGCACATGTGCAATAGGTTTGAGTCTCCTAAGTTAAGTCAAGGGAAAACTTTTCTACAAATTTTGTGTTTCCAACTTTGTGATAACAGTTTGGGGAAGACCCTCATATGGCTGGAAAAGTCAAGTTTCCCAAAATGTCCATATTATCCATCTATCCAGATGAGATTAGAGAATTTTGGTGTTCGAGTATAAATATGTGAAGTGAAGCTAATGTTTAAGAGGATGAAGAGTAAAAAGTAGTAACTGTTACATTCCACTGTGGATGGCTGTGTCTTTGCAAGAGGAATGAAATGATCCTGTGGTAGTTGACAGGTGAGAAACGGCACGGGTGTATCCACAGAGAGATGTCTCCAGTGACCACAGGGAGCCCAGTTTGTTCCTTTGCTTACAACATTTGTCAAATCAAGTCTTCATTTAAACAACCAACAAAAAGTTACATTTAAAGCAAATGTACAGCCAAACAAATTCAAAATCATCCCATGTAGATATGAGCCAACCCTCAGGATTTGCTTTGAAAATAAGACGTCTCGCATGTTTTACTCCATATGCTAGTCAATAAGGGCCTCAGCCTGCTTTGCCTTGGAGCCACATCCTAAACGCAGGATCCTTCCGCCATCCTTTCATCCGTTCGTTCTCTCCTTTCCCTCACTCTGCCTGGTCTCTGGGCACTTCTTTCTAGTAAAACGCTGGCACATATAGTATTGATTTTCATTTAGATAACTTAATGCTCGCAGACAGCACACTCCCCACACCCCCACTGCTGGGGCCCAGGTTAGATCTACGAGCTTACCCAGCTGTAATCTGGGGCCATTTCTCTTTGGTCTGGCTTTTCTTTTTTTTTTTTTTTTTTGGGGGTATTTTTGTTCCTAAACTTAACCGATTCACAATGGAACGGGTCGAGAGATATAAATGAAAAGCGTAGCTCGCGTCGATCAATCACACGGTGCACAAACATCCCCCTACTGGCCTTTCCGAGGCGTTCTGTTACCACCTGGTAGTAGTGGAGTCAAAGAGGAAGAAAAATCAGATGGAAAACATCATACGTTTTGCTTGATTTGGTGGAATGCTTAAAAATCTTGTGGGAATATACACCTTGTCTGGGGCTGAAAATCAGCCATGATAATGTCAGGGCACCTCTATAAAGGCCATGGATGAAAGTTATTTGAGGTGAAATTGTGAAATCTATTGGGCTAGCTCTTCATGCTGAGGCATGACTGAACCCGGTGTTAGTTAGGAATGGTTGTGATGGCCAGGAGCTGTGTTTGTGTATGTGTGTGAAAAGCTGTGAGGTTGGAAAGCAACGACGATTATCTATGATAAGAAAAAACACGGATGTGTGACCATTGGCACACCAAACACAGCATGCCCCCAATCGCCAGAGTGGTAAAATGGAGAAAGGTAAAGAATAAAAAGGGGCGACAAGGGGTTTCTAAGCAAAGCAACACGCACTCTGCTTCAGCATTAAGTGTTTTTGCCCCTTCTGCCTCTTCCCCCCCCCTCAAGGCACACACCGCTCTAACCCGCTGCACAGGCAGCTAATTATCCCAGAGAGCAATTGCATGTTGCTATATGCTTTATCGTCCATTTACTCCCAGCACAAAAGCAAGCAGACTCTCTAATGCATTCCTGGCCTGCTACAGTGAATGCAAAATCAATTTGTCAGGTCAGACTGATTATTGTCGCACTGTAGAGAACACGACCCTTTGACCTCCCTGTGACCCTTTGCTGTGAGCCTGGATTATTGCCAGCCACCACACAAATACACAAACGATCTCTTTTTTCCCATATGCCAATTTAATGATTTAATGAAAATTCTTTGTTATACCTTTATATTATTCTATTATCTTTGATATTTCTGTGAATGCTTCCCTGTTCGCAAAAAGCGCACAATAAATCAAAGATATATCACACACTAATACGAGCTTCAGAAAAAAGACACATTTTATAATTCTATTTTCTTATAACCAGAAACCGAGAGCCTTCGTCACAGTGTCCCAGAAACATTATCAGATGTGTAGCTACTCGTATGATTGAATTCCTGGTTCATTACTGACCCTCCCCACATCCATCATCCAGATATTTCCAGAAACAGAATCTCAAGAAGAATGTTCCAGAGGCTTCTATAGATTTACCCTGCAGCATATGTCACATGAGCTCGGTGAGTCTTCGTGATGTATTTAACGCTGGAGCCACTCACTTCTTCTTGATATTTATACAGCGGCACCGAGCAGGCCATTTCCTCCACCTTTAATTCCACAATTCTAGTCGAGTGTGACTGTCATTATATGACAATCATAAAAGCCCTGAGTTATGGTGCGCTGTGTTAGTTTCGCCGTGTTTAATGTGGATTTTTCTCCGATGTGTTGCACGGCTGATGAGCAAGACGTGATTCCACTGTTTTTATATGAGCGATGGCCGAGGCAGCGGGGAGCTCCTGAAGAATTACAGTAGGGGTTTTGATTACAGTGAGAAATCCAGTCACTATTATTTATCATGGTGATAAGGGAGCCGCTCATGATGAAATAATGTAGGAGGATTTCATAACGATATTAGAAAACTGTGCGAGCCCAGGGATATACGCTATGCTTCAGTCCACAAACGATTTCTAACAAATATCTTTGTTTTACCATGTCTTCATTGTTTTCTCTGGCTTTAAACTAAACTCAACCCTGCACTGTATGTTAAGAATGCAATAGCCAATATCTTTCAATTCTTTGCAGATTGGCCTTTTGACACTCATTTTATACACATCATTATAAAGAGAAGTTGCTTGTATACAGAGTCAAGTGAACAATTACACTTGAACTGATGTGATAATTGGTGATTGGATAATGTAATGGTCCTTTTTAATGGTAAATCTAGTCTAGTCTGTGTCTGTAAGTAGAATTTGGGCAGACGGCTCTGTTGTGTTGGTATGCAGAAATAGCATGAAATAATTATGGATCCTAAAAGAATCATTTCCTTTTCTGAATGACTCCTAAAAGTGAATCAGGTGAATCACTTTGTTGGCAGGAATAGGGACATTTTATTGTGTGTGAGTGTGTGTGAGTGTGTGTGAGTGTGTGTGTGTGTTTTCCGCTGTGTTGCTGAACAGAAGACAACAAATTAATTTTTTATTAGTTATCAATGTTGATGCTGGGGTGCAGATTGAAAATGCAGTCCTGGCTCAGCTACTGTCGCATAAAGTAATCTAAAAATTTTTTTTTTATTAATGAATTTAGTTATTTTTAAGTCCTTAGTAACATATTGCATAGTATCCATAACTTACTGCATAAACCCTTATAGGTGCTTATAAGTAATGCATAACAAGGCCATATGTCAGTGCATGATAACAGGCTGATCGTTATAGCATTAGCTGCACATACTATTTGAGAGGCTGAGTGCATTATAACATCACTGCAAAGTTCTTATGATTAAACATTATAAACAGTTATAGACCCTTAAAGAGCATAACACTGGTTCCTCTTTGCATTTTCTCTTTAGTTTTTTCTTTTGCTCCTCACTTGAAGAGCCACACTGGTGTGACAGCACTTTTTGAGGAATATCCTTGATCAGCTTTCTAGTTTTGATCAGGCTACTGGTGATTAAATCCTCTCATCCATTACATGCCATCTCATGTCATCCTTTACTTTTTGGAAAAGGGAGCAGAGAAAGAGCAGTGGCTTGGCATGGGGAACAGGTTGTTTGGCTTATGTTTGGTCATCACCATGACAAATCATAGGACAGTCTTGGAAAGAATGGAGTAGATCACTAAAGTGTAGCTGCTTTGACTGACAGGTTCTCCAAACATCGCTTTGCAGGAGCTGGACCCCACACCAGGCGAGACGTCTATTGAGTGTGAAAGATAAATGGCTGTTTTGATTGTGTTAAATCACCTAGCATCAGTGCAAAGAAAAAAACTAGCTCTGTAAGTGACGGTTCAGTGAAATGGGAATGGAGAGTATAGGTAGAGCCTTTTTAAAAGAACGAAATACAAAAGTAAGACTGTCTTAATTAAGCTAAGCTTGGTCTCTGTTGGGCTGTTAGCCACTGGATTCTGTCATGCTTGGACAGCCAGTGATGGAATGGGGAGTATTTTGGGAGCTGTAGACAAGGGATAACCCAAGGAGTGCTTATGACTTGCAGGCACTGACACTAAAGTGAGAATATTACGCTACCCGAATTGGCTTTCGTGTGTATGCAGTGTGTCTGTGTCATTCCACGAGGCTGAGAAATGTCTCGCGGGGGTTGTTACCAGACTTTCTTCTCACCGTGTGACATCCTTTTGGATCGTTGGAAACCTGCAGGCTCCTCCCACATGTGCCTATTCTCACATGGTCAATAAAAAGCCCAGTGCACTTTTAGAAGGTCCAGCCTAGAGGGGACAACTCTATCCAGTAGGGAATACAGGGCCTGTACATTATGAAGTTGAAAGTAAATTGAGACGAATAATAGCTATAATATCTGCCTGTAAGTCCTTACTCCTCTTAACCTCCTTCCTTTCTGTCTGTAAACCAAAGTACAGCTTCTTCCATAGCTTTCCTTTCTGTAAGACTTCAGAAGCAATGTTTTTTTTTCCCCCTAGTTCTTTCCTCGTACATGTCTCACACTGTACAGTATGTGTCAGCAAAGAACGCTTGCTGAAAACCCGGCAGCTGGTTGGTAAGGGAACAGGAACCGGACCTGAATAAGCTTTTAGCTCCCATGTAGAGCGCCGAGCAGGTGCACTGATGCTGTCATGTCCTCACACACACACCTACTTTATTTACATATCCAGATGGGTTTTCACACCCTGGTTTTGGGGGACGAAGTGTCACTGGTGTGAACATGCTTTTGGCAGAAGGTGTCATAGAGGGAGTGGGTGGGGGGGCATGATCAGGCCTCCCACAGGGCAGAGTTTCCATCAGCAACAATGACATTTATTCCTTTTTTCCTGGTCTCTCCTGAGCTTATTAAGTGGGAGTTTAGGTCGGCTGTGAGAACGTGACATAGATATCCGCATTGCTCCGCACTCGTCCAATTCAGAGGTCTTGACAAGGTGTTTGAGCTGTACTTCTTTAAAGTTAAATAATGTTACAGCATGGAGGAAAATCAGCAAAAACCCACAACTACATCTCAAAGGCTGGTAAGAATAATAAGCTAAATGGCAGTTTTTTGCTTAAAGTTTATTGATGCATAATAGTTACAAATACATGTTATGGAACATTAAATAGTTCCTGGTATCACTTGTATTACAGCAACTATCAACATCCCTTCCCTCAATAGCATCTTTTACATTCACTCACGGTATTAACACACACAAATGCTTGTCATGTGACTAAGGCACTGGAAATCCTTAACTTCTCCTTCATGATAAATTTCTTGGTCAGCATCCAGCCAGCTACCATTCATTTACACTGTAGATCCTTCTATATATATTACATAAACATCTAACAGGAAATTTTACTATTTAAATGTTTATAGAGAATAGGGGAAGTGGACAAAGTGGTAGCTCAGTGGTTGAGGCGTTGGACCTTGGATCAGAAATTTCATGAGCAGGGCCATTAACCTGCAACTGCTCAGTTATATACAATTCAAAAAACTAATTTAATAACAAAATACATTTACTGTACAAAATAATACTGTTTTTTTAGCTAAAACCACTGTATTAGAACATTCAAGAATAATTCACAAAATGCAGCATATCATACTGTAAAAGATTGTTGTATAATGTGTATAATTAATAAAAAACTTGTTTATCTCTGACAAACATATGGTCTTTTATGACTGCTTTTTAAAATTTTATTTCAAGGGCATGACTTGCCGTTTCCATAGCAGTTTTGTTACGGGTCGGGTTGCTAGCTATATGTTTACCAGCCTCCTTTCGCAGCCAGGTTTAGGACCATCCATGTCGGAGTACTTTATCCTATTCCCACAACTGAGCACCCGTGGGGGCTAAGGGCCTTGCTCAAGGGCCCAAGAGTGGCAGCCTGGTAAGGCTGGGACTTAAACCCACAAGACCCAGAGTTCAATTCCAATGTCTTAACCAC